>NW_007727952.1:124615-217719 GCF_000696425.1 Galeopterus variegatus | reverse complement strand
AGAAGGTCACGGGCAGATGAGGTCATGTAGGTGTAGCTGAGAGCTGAGTATGCACCCCCCCCCCCCCACCATGTTCTAGTCAGAACTCTAGTAGGTAAAGGGCTGTCATCCAGCCATGAATGGCTTAATCCCTCAGAGACCAAGGAATTGCCTCATAGGTGTGCTCAAGAGCCATGTGAGAAGGGAGGGTTCTGTTTTTGGCCTAGGGTGGAGCTCTGCAAGGTGAGTCCCCTCAAGGGGAGGAGGTGACATCCTCTTTATCGACTGGCTTGTTTGAATTCCTTCTACCTCTTTCATGCTGAGGATAGAGGCTTATCCAAGGGCTTGGAACCTGCCCTGGGTCCTTTAGTGGAGAAAAGGGACCTCGATGCTTTCTTTATGAGGTTAGGAAAGAGATCCCTTGTTTCTCCGTTTCTAGGGCTACCACATGCTTGCCTCTACCCTAACCCTTCCCTGAGGTCATGGGAGAAAACATAGAGGGGTGTGTGTGCGTGTGCGCATGTGCACTTGCGTGTGCCACAGAGAGACCTAGCAGCACCTCCGTTTCTTTGATGCATGTCCTTGCACGTGTCCTTGTGTTCCCTAGCTTCCAAGTTTCAGTTCTCGGACCCCTGTCCATTTAAAGCCAGATTTATGCAACTATTTCGTAGTACCTAAATGTATGTTCTCCTTAAGGTTTTGTTTTCTTTTGTAGGTTTCTTTCTTGGCAAGCCTATCTACTCATGGCATTCACCCCTGAACAGGCAGATAACACTTCTTTTTCTCTAGCTTTGTCCTCTTTCCACGGCTCTCGAATTTCTACCTGCTTGCTGTAACCTCTGTCTAGAAGTTCTGTCAGCACCTCAGCCAAAAGAACTAATGCTGAAATAATCAACTTCAGTGCCCAAACTGGCCCCCTGCTGAATCCTCTAATTCTGTAATGGCATATCTCCTGCAGTCACCCAGGCTTGAAACCTCTGAGTCATCTTTGATTCCTCTCTGTCTTTACCCTCCACGTCCATCAGTTGCCAGGTCGCCTAGATCCTGTCTCTGTGCTGGTGTCTGGAATCTGTCTTTCCTTTTTCCTCTAGTCCAAGCTCTCACCTGGCCTATTACCCTGGCCTGCTAACTAGTTGACCTATCTCTAGCCTCCTAACTTTAGTTTACCCTCCACCTTGAGGCTTGTTGAGGGATCTTAAGCCAGAGTTTTTTCATCACACTTCCTTGATAGAAGAGATGTCAGTGGCTTCCTCTTGCCCGTCACATACAGCTGTGAATTCTCAGGGTATTCAAAGCCCCCGCCATCTGGCGCCTGCCTGCCCTTCCTGCCTGATGCCCTCTACTCCCCTAGTGTCCTCCTCACCATCCCTCCACAGTCACCTTCTGCCTGGAGTCCTGGCCTCCTTCAAAGCTAGCTCACCTGCTGCTTTTCCTGATTATTCCTACTTTCCTTTTCCAATCACCTCACTCCCACCCAAGCCAGAAATGACCTCTCCCTCCTCTGAACCTGCATGGATTTTTGTTTGTTCCACTCAAATTGCGGTGACAATATTTCCCCTTGTTTTAAGGTTTGTATGCTCTATCTAATCTCTCCCCGAGATCCTTATGCCTTTGGGTCGGGGACAGTCTCCTGCTCCCCTTGGGTCGCCCAGAACAGCAGCACTGCATTGCTCGCTGTGCTGGAATGTCTGTTGGAGCCTATGCTCCCAGGGTCAGCTGGGGTTGTTTTCCAAGAGGCTTTGATCTGGGCCTCTCTGGATGACAGTGCAGGTTGTCATAGGCCCCACTCCGTGTGGCACAGGAACTCCGCACATCATGGGCGTTGGTAACTCAGGGACTCTGAGCTCATCTTACCTGCTGAGGTTATGCCTTCTCCCTTTTGGCTCCAACAGTCAAGTTAGGCATGCCCAGAGTGCTAATAATTACAATCCTCTCAGCAAAATCATTTTAATTAGCACAAGCATATGGAATAGTGTCGCTGCTCCTGAATTACTAACTCCATTGTGAAGACTTCTTGTTCAAAGGGAGACTTCTTTACAAATAAATTTCTCTAGTGCAAACCCAGGCCCCAGATGGTAGCTGTGGTTTAGTGGAAAGGTCAGTGGACTTGGAATGAGAAGAATGGGTTTAAGCCTCGACTCAGTCACATATTCCTTGTGTGGCCCAGACACTTGATCTAGGAGCTTTAGTTTCTTATCCCTATCCTACAGTATTAAAATAAGGTTGTAATGAGATATTATAGGCAAAATGCTTCATAAACCAGCAAATGCCATGTGATTGTGAGGTGTCGTTATTGCTGGCAGAGGGTGGGACTAGAAGTGATCCTGGGAGCGTAGTTCCTGAGTGGCTGTGCTGTTGGTTTGTCCGGCCCAGCTCGGTCCCCTACAGATAGTTTGTCCTGGCACCCAAATCAATCAGGCTTCATGGGACAGTGGATCTAGGTCTCAGGTGATCAGATGACCTCACCTGCCAAAGTGTGTTTCTCTGACATTGAAAGGAATGGAAGATGCACCAAAAAGGAGGGGGACATCCTTAGATAGACCCCACCCCCAGCCCACTTTTATTGTTGGGTATTTTGGGTACATATGTACCAGATATTGTACTGAACCCATGTATGTTTTATCTCCTGAGTAAAGAACTGTGTCTATACATTTTTGTCACTTCAGTTTGTTTTATATTTTATTAAAATATAATTTATAGATGTTCCATAATCCTGGGGTAAGGCACTGATGATGGGATTACGCCAACAGGTTGGGGTTGCCTGACCTTCTATCCCAGACCTTTTCCCACAGTGATGTCCCACCAGGAAGAGATATCTCCCTATCCAGCTTTGCCAGAGGGGTTGGGATGCAGAAACACTGCCCCTCTCCTCCTCTCACCCTCCCTGACATGAGGTGCTCTATTGTATAGGTGGAAGCACAGAGCGATGGAAAAGAAGATAGATCTAAAGGCAGGGGGTGCTGGGGTCACAAGCTGCCTCCCTCTCCTTTCTCACGCAGGTGCTTCAGTGAAGAATCCTGTGTCTCGATCCCTGAAGTGGAGGGCTACGTGGTGGTCCTCCAGCCTGATGCCCCCCAGATCCTACTGAGTGGCACTGCTCATTTTGCCCGTCCAGCTGTGGACTTTGAGGGACCCGAGGGGGTCCCTTTGTTCCCCGATCTTCAAATCACTTGCTCCATTTCTCACCAGGTGGAGACCAAAAAGGATGAGAGTTGGCAGGGCACAGGTAGGGATGACTCGGGGAGTGACACCATGCAGAAAAGGGGCCCATGTCTGGAACCAGAATGAGGAAGGGAGCCTGGGGCTAGAAGTGGAGAGTGACTTTATCCTGAGTTTGCTTGACTAGCACGGCAGATCCTTAAGAAGTAGAGCAAGAGGGAGGCCCGTGAATGTCATACAATGATGATCTTGAAACTGATGCTGACTTCCCTTAAGGAATGACCCTAGAAGGGGAGGAAGAGACCCATGGCTGGGTCTCAGAATGTCAGTGGGCTCTTCAGCTCTGACCCAGACCCTTACTGTCCTCCACCCAGTGACAGACACACGCATGTCGGATGAGATCGTGCACAACCTGGACGGCTGTGAAATTTCTCTGGTGGGGGATGACCTGGACCCGGAACGGGAAAGCCTGCTCCTGGACACGGCATCTTTGCAGCAGCATGGGCTGGAGCTCACCAACATGTCTGCCTACCTCACCATTGCTGGTTAGTGGGGCCCTCTTTTTCCGTGTATGCCCCTTCCCATGATTAAGCACCTAGGGAGCCCAGAGGGCTCTCCTCCCTGGCCCAGGGATGTGGCTAAGTGCCGTTTTGCACCTTGGAGGATCCTCTGGCTTCCGGATCTCCCCTAGGGAGGCGCCCTGGGCTTTAGGCTGCAAACGTTCCTCTCTTCCCGCTCTCGTGATAGCCGGGCTCGCCTCCACTCCTGGTAGCCTTTATGCCTCTCCTCCCGCTTCCCTTTGGCTCATCTTCTCCAACCCTTTCTAGCCCTCTAGCTGTTTGGTCCTGGTCATCCTCTCTATCTTCTAGCTCGTTAATCTCCCATACACACCAGAGCTGTAAGTTCAGTGCTCATGTCTTGATGAGTAGTGGGGAGTGATGACTTGGTCATTCCCAGAGGAAGGTGCTAATCTCTGAATGCCCAGGAGCGAGGATGGGAGAAGATGCAGTTCCCTCCTGTTTCCATTTCCTTCCAGGGCCTCACTGAGGACTTCTGTATTTCCCCCCTCTCAGTTTCCCTCCTGCTTGCCATCTCCCCTCTGACTCGCCCGATGTCCTTATTTGCTTCTTCCTCTTCCTACCAGAAGCCACAGAGCTGTGAGAGGAGGGCAGAGTGGGAAGCGGAGCATCGGGGCTCTGTGCCAGTCAGGCAGGGCGGGCGCGGGTAGAGAGAGGGCAGCATCCCTTTCTCTGAGGGCTCAGGTCACACCCCTGTAGAGCGTGCAGCCTTGTGTGGGTGTCATTGGGGGTCTGGGAGAGGCCCTGCCCTGGCCCCTGCGCTGAGCTGCTTCCTCGACCCCAGGGGTGGAGAGCATCACTGTGTACGAAGAAATCCTGAGGCAGGCTCGTTACCGGCTGCGACACGGAGCTGCCCTCTATGCCAGGAAATTCCGGCTTTCTTGCTCCGAAATGAATGGTCGTTATTCCAGCAATGAATTCATCGTGGAGGTACCCAGGGAGTCTCCTTCCTTCCACAGCCCCCGGCCATGAGCCAGCGTAGAGTGAACTCAACTGATAGTTGGTGGGCGTGGGCATTGCAGCGGGGAGGACTCCTAGACCTCGTGGCGGGTGGTGGAGGAGGAGATGAGGGGCTGTAGTTGAGATGGAGCTGGGCTTTAGAGAGGTGGGGTAGGAGCTGGGGAGAGAAGCATGTGTGCCCACGGAGCCCTCCCTCTGCCCAGGTCAACGTCCTGCACAGCATGAACAGGGTTGCCCACCCCAGCCACGTGCTCAGCTCCCAGCAGTTCCTGCACCGTGGGCACCAGCCTCCTCCTGAGATGGCTGGACACAGCCTGGCCAGCTCCCACCGAAACTCCAGTATGTAAGGCTGAGTGAGGCTGGGTAGAGAGGGGCGGGCAGCAGGTGAGTGGGCTGGGCACAGGCATCCTCCCCTCCCGTGCGAGCAGTGGGTTCTCTCTCCTACAGTATCTGCCTTAGTTAACAGCTGTGGGCCGATCACTTTACCCCTCTGGATAAACTTTCCCTTACAGAGAATGCGAGCCTTGTGTCATCGTGGGGGCACTTATGCCTGGGATCATAAAGTCAGTATGGGGTTTAGGCATCTTTGTTATTTGTGCAGCCCTCCTCCTCCAAACAATATCAAATTAGCTCTGGACATAGGGATTCTCTGTAGTGAAGCTATTAAGTATTTATTAAACACCTAATGTGTACTAGTACTGTTCTAAGATGCTATTTGAGATATATAAGAATTATAGAATAGATACAGTCCCTATCAAAGAGCATGTTGGTACTATTACATGTGTAATTTTGTGCTGTCTATAAAGTCATAAGAGTATTTCTAAAACAAAATATGCACATATGCAAAGTATTACATACAGATGGAGTGGTGCCCTTCAAAGCAATCTTGTCCCCTGGCCATGGTTGTTTACCAGTAATGCAGTTTCACTTTCCAATTTAAGAGTTGCTTAGTGGTAGAAAAACTGGAAAATACAAGCACAAGGAAGAAATATCAGCTGTAATTCCACCACAGAGAAGAGACCACTGTTAATATCGTATATTATGTTCCAGTCTTTTCAGTGCCTATTTTTTTTTTTTTTTTTTTTTGTCTTTTGTCTTTTTCCGTGTCCAGCAACGGATCGCAACCCTCAGTGTTGCCCCCGTACCGGACTGGGGACCGGCAACGGGATTGCAACCCTCGGTGTTGCTCCCGCGCCTCACTCAGCCAGTGAGCGGGAACCGGTCTGTATGTGGGATCCGAACCCTCGGGCGGGAGCGCCGCCACGCTTCCCAAGCGGCACACTATCCAGTGCGCCACCGGGCCGGCCCTCAGTGCCTATTTTTTAACAAAGTTGGGATCAAACTATTTTGTAACCTGATATTTATACCTAATATTATAAAACAAGTATTCTCCCACATTATTAAAAACTGCAAGGCCGGCCCGTGGCTCACTCGGTAGAGTGCGGTGCTGATAACACCAAGGCCACAGGTTCGGATCCCATATAGGGATGGCCGGTTCACTCACTGGCTGAGCGTGGTGCTGACAACACCAAGTCAAGGGTTAAGATCCCCTTACCGGTCATCTTTTTAAATAAATAAATAAATAAATAAATAATAAAAACTGCAAAATGATGCTGATGTTGCTGAAGGTGATTTTTGAAATCCCTTTTTACAATTGCTTTCAAAGCCAATTTATGAGGTGCATTCATTTTTGTTACTTTTTGGACACACCTTGTATTTGGCCTGGTTCAGTATTAACCAACTTCATCATCCACCTTTGTCAGAGTTGGCTCTGGATATCATTTTAAGTTTTTAAACATAGAACCCAGTCTTAAAAGCCACAGATTTGTCACTTTTGAAAAAAGTCAAAAGGTGTGTCACATGTTTTGAAGGCAGTTCCCTAAGGGTTCCACAAATGCTTTCTTGGAAGAAGTTCATGGTCACTGAAACTACCATGAAAGTAAGCACTCATTTCAATACATGAAATGGTAATAATAAGAACAATAAACACAGGGTGTGCTCATCATGTGCCAGGCACGGTGCTAATGGGATTTACACATATTAACTCATTTAGCCATCACAAACACCAAATAAAGTAGATACTAGAATTATCACCTTTAAATGCAAGGAAGTGGAGGCATAGAGAGGTCAAGTACCTTTTCCAAGACCACACAGCTAGAAAGTGGGAAAAGCCAGAATTCAAACTCAGGCAGCATAATTCCAGAGCCTGTGCACTAACTGTGGCCGTCTGTGCCCTCCCTACATGTTTAATGCTTTTTCTTCTTCTTTTAAATTAGGCTTGTTACTTTAGAGTTGTGCCTAATTTGGGAGAGCTCCTGAGGGGCTTTCCAGGTCTTCTGTGACTGAGGCCAGCTCCCCTGGTGCCCCAGGGAATCAGTCTGGTTTTCTCTCCTCGTGCAGTGACCACCACCAGCACTGTCTCTTTTGTTTTCTTTTCCCTGGGACTGGCTCCCTTCTTCCTTGCTCTCTCTGAAAATGACTACGGAGGCCTTTTTCAGTGTAGATTCACTACAGCAAAGTGGATAAAAGTCGGGATGAGGAGGGAGTATATGGCAGAACCAAGTTGCAAAGCTTCCAAGAAACTTCTCACAATGTTTAATTGATAGAGATATGTTAGCAAACTAAACCTGGTTTTTTTAATCTTGCTGCCAGCTATATATTTTTTTCTTCAAATGATTCCATAGCTCTTTCTCCAGTTCTTTCCTTAGAAGTCATCCCATTCAACCTTTTCTGGGTTGGATACTGGGTCCTGCTACTCTGATGAGGCTCAAGGTAGATCCAAGTGTTGCTGGGCCTGATGAGAGTCTCAATTCTTATTTTCTTTGGTATGAGGCCCCAGCGAGGGAGTCCTTATTCTAACTACCCCAGAGCACCCTCTCCCTAGTGTCCAGCTACCCTGCACTGACTGGCCCAAAAGGCAGCCTGTCTGACCCCCCTTCCCCTGAGCTGCACGGGGTGCTCTGGTGCTTGTAAGGACACCATTGCTTCACCTCCTCATAGTGAAGCCCAGCCTCCCCATCCTCTGTTCTGAGCTAACTTCCAGGCCAACCACATTTCCCTCTGAGGTTTCAGTTGACAGCAGCAGTCTGCCTTTGCATCTGCTGCCTTTGCATCTTCCTTTATTTTGGCCTGAATAGGGTACTGAATTCATAGTTCACCTGAGGGCAGTGGTGACTGACATTGACTGAGCTAACCAGGTGACCCACTTGCTAAAACCTCTTCTGTACGCCTTTTCTGGCTCCTCAAGGTGTTCCCTCCCTTTTACCTCCCAACCCCAAGAGTGATGTTGCAGAATTATGGTTTCACAGTGTCAAACTACTCTAAACATACAGAAGCAGTGAGAGATACAATCCCCTCCAATGGAACAGACGCTGATTTCTCTGAAGCACATTAGTGCAACAGAAAAGAGAGATCAGAGTGAATTGGGACAGTCAGGGAAGGTTTTGTGCACATGTAGAGTTTGAGCTTGGACCTTGAAGGGCAGAAGGATTTTGGCTGGTCATGAGAGAGAATGAGAATTTGAGAATTGGGAGTGGATGGGTGGTTAGGGTTGTTTATAGTTAGGGAGAATAGGCGAGAAGGTCAAGACAAAATGATGAAGCCATTATTTATCTAGTCATCCCAAACACTGATGCACAACAGAATCGCCTGGGGAGTTTAAACAACTCTTGGTGCCTAAGTTACACCCCATACCAATGAAATCAGAATGTCTGGCGCTGGGGGCCAGGTATCTGCTTTTTAAAGGTCCCCATGTGATTCCAATGTGCAGCAAAGTTTGGGAACCGTTTCTCCACTTTGTTTCCTACAAGTATGTGAAGCTTCGCAGAAAGACCTATAAAACAATAGAATTAAAAAGAGAATGAATTAGGAAGTAAGGAGGAAGGGATAATGAAAGAAGAATAAGATGAAGCCGAGGAATAAAGTCAGTTCATAAAATACAAACTATGAGATACCATGCAGTTGCTATGGTGGGTCTGAATTTTGACTCTGAGCTTCTGGTAGCTAAAGCAAAAGGAAACCTGAGCAGTTATGAAAGTCATATGATAGGAGTCAACCGGTATTTCAAGAGAAGCCCTGGGACTGAGAGCAGAAAGAGGTCTCTGTGGGCCGGCCTGTGGCTCACTCGGTAGAGTGCGGTGCTGATAACACCAAGGCCACGGGTTCGGATCCTATATAGGGATGGCCGGTTCACTCACTTGGGAGAGCGTGGTGCTGACAACACCAAGTCAAGGGTTAAGATCCCCTTACCGGTCATCTTTTTAAAAAAAAAAAAAGAAAGAGGTCTCTGTGGGCCGGCCTGTGGCTCACTCGGTAGAGTGCGGTGCTGATAACACCAAGGCCACGGGTTCGGATCCTATATAGGGATGGCCGGTTCACTCACTTGGGAGAGCGTGGTGCTGACAACACCAAGTCAAGGGTTAAGATCCCCTTACCGGTCATCTTTTTAAAAAAAAAAAAAGAAAGAGGTCTCTGCCATGGCTCTTTTTTTTCCTTCTGATCATGTCCTGCACGATTGAGGCTCTTCACAAAGAAGGCACCGTGCGGTGCTGTGGACAGGGCTTTCTGTGGTGTCTTTACAATCACATGGGTCATTAGCTAAAACACCCCTTAATGTTGTCTCTGGAGGTCAGTCAAGGCCAGAGTAACTGCTCACATTTAATGTAGCAAGAGAGATTGACAGTACTTTCTAAATTCTTGATTTTTGTCTGTAACTAATTTAAAAATCTTCCCATCTCCCTGGCCTCCCGGCTCATTGTAAACTAATTAACCAGACTTGTTTACCTACAGGTAGAGTATCTGCATTTTGTCTTTCTTGTGACCATTTCTTATTCCTGGCACTCAATTTGTTGTTTCCCTCACCAGGCCAGGGGCTCAGAGGCACAACGCATTGATTTAAGGCACAAACCTGAGATCTGGCTTGCCATTGTTGTGCCCATAGATAGAGCAAGTTCACCTGCTTTGGCCTCTACTCTGAGGGTTGGGATTGCCACTCCTTCTAGAGCCTGAGCTTAGCCACAGGGGCCATCTGCTGGTGGGGTCACTGCCCCTGGGTCTAGTTCACTGACCTGAAGACCTGAGAGGGACTATTTCCTACAGATGGGCAGAAAGGGCAGCTCTGTCCCCTTCTACCCTCCTCCCCCATGCCCAGGCAGTTGAGAAATGCTGATCCAGCCGGTCCCATCTTTGCCTTGGAGCCAGTGCCCAAGGGACCTGCCTGCCCCGCCCCAGCAGAGTCAGCTGTGATTGGCGAGTGGCCCAAGTGAGCTATGGGTCAGGTCAGGATGGGGACCAACTTGGCAGAGAGCCATCATGGCAGCCTCAGGAAGGTGTGGCTGGCAGGCCTGCCCAGGCAGGGCACTCTCCACATTCCTGGTTGGCTCAGAGTGTGTGGCAGCCTCAGTGTGCCAGCTGCTGGGAGGAGGGGTCTGCAGCAGGAGGTGTGGGGGGCTCCTGTGCTGTGTGCTTCTCTACGCTCTGTTCCTGTCTCTTGTCACGTAAGTCTCAGGCTGGAGGTAAATTTGGGGCTGGTTTGGAATGTAACATGCATGTGTGTGTGTGTTTGTGTGTGTGTGTGCGTGTGTTAGGGCCATACATACATAGAATAGTCCCTTGGTGAGGAGACTACCCAGGGTTGAGCTGCTGTGCACACACACAGTGGCCAGGTGAGCGCCACGTGGGGTGTAGTG
This sequence comes from Galeopterus variegatus, assembly GCF_000696425.1. Taxonomy (NCBI): domain Eukaryota; kingdom Metazoa; phylum Chordata; class Mammalia; order Dermoptera; family Cynocephalidae; genus Galeopterus; species Galeopterus variegatus. The sequence continues at coordinate 207,356 of NW_007727952.1, read as the reverse complement.
AACCAGCTGTCCGAAAAGGCACTGGGCCTGGGGGTGCGTGTGTGGGGTCTCTGCCTCCACCTGCTGTTCCTGGGGCTGTGGGCTCTCCTAGTAATGCTCCGAGCACTGTGTGCATGTGTGTGGAAGGGGAGCCGGATTGTGCTCACCTCTGCTTGCTCTGTGGCCCTTACAGCCCACCTCTGTGGTGTTTACGTCTTGCTTCAGGCAATTGCCTGGTCTGCGCAGCTGGCAGGGAGCTGGGTGGCGCTGCACGTGCAGCTCTACTGTGCCTTGCTGCAGACGCTCAGATGCATTCCTTTAATCCTGCTGTGTGAGCAGGCTGCCAGGTGGCTGGTGCGGGCCAGTGTGTGGGCCGGCAGAGGCCTGGCTCGGGTGTGGGGTGTGGCGGCCTTTGTCCAGCTGTGTGCCCACATGGCCTTCCTGGGCATGTGCCTGTGCATGCACATGTGCTTTGCCGCCATCAGCTCTAAGGTCCGGGTGAGAGTGCATGTGCCCTTCAGGGTCCAGGAACCCCTGAGCCGGGGCGTCAAAGTGAGGCTGCAGGGCTGGAGGCATGGGAGGGCCAGCGGGGAGGCAGGTGCACCACGTGGGGAGATTGGGGAGGAGCAGAAGCCCCAGCCCACCAGGAGCCGTAAGCCCACCAGGAGAAGGGAGGTGTCACGGAGCAGGAGTGAGCTCAGTCCAGGTGGTAAGTGAAGGGGCTGCTCCTTGCCCTTTGGACCTGTCCCCAGCCTTGGGTGCCAGCACCTCCTTCGTGGCAGCCAGGCCAGGCTTGGAGGCTGCTTCTCTTCCTGTGCCAGTCAAGCCCATGTGGCTGTCTCTCTACTTCCCCTGCTGGGCACTGGGTGCCTCTTTCCTAGGCTGAGTGGTCTCTGGGGAAGGCACAGGCAGAATGACATGGGCAGATTCCAGTCCTTGCGCTGGGCCAGGGGCCACTCTCCTGCCTCTGCCCTTGACTCCCTTTGCACATCCCCGTCCCCCTTTGCTCCTTGCAGCAGCCGCTCTGCTCCCCTCCCCCTCCTATCTCCTGCCCTTCCCGGCAGGCTCTGTTTCTCTTCTGACTTCTCAGGTTATTCCCCTCTCTGGGCCACCATGGATGCTGTCCTCTCTTACTCCAGGATTCCCTCTGCTTGGTCCGCCTTTACCCCAGGGCCCCTCTGCCACTCCTCCCTGTGTCCGAGAGTCCCCAGGCGTGCCGGGCCACGCTCTGCTCACCTCCACGCTCTCCCTGCAGTGGTCCCGAGTGCCGCGACTCTCATCATCGTGGTGTGTGTGGGCTTCCTGGTGCTCATGGTCATTCTGGGCCTAGTGCGCATCCACTCCCTTCACCACCGAGTCTCTGGAACCGGCGGGCCCCCCGGGGCCCCCAGTGACCCCAAGGACCCGGACCTCTTCTGGGATGACTCAGCTCTCACCATTATTGTGAACCCCATGGAGGTGAGTGGCCCTGGGGAACGAGTCAAGGTTCAGCTGTAATGTACACCACAAAGACTCCTAGTGAGGGGCAGGCCCTGGGCGAAAGCTCTTAGCAGAGCCACGATGAGCTGGAAGGAGAAGAGTTCAGGCTGGGTAGGAGGTGGGAGGCGGGGAAGGAGCCAGGGACAGTAGCCCCCGAAGGAGAGTCCCTAGGGTGGGTGCAGGCCACTGATCCCTTCTCCTCTCCAGTCCTACCAGAACCGGCAGGCCTGTGTGGCGGGGGCTGCCGGTGGCCAGCAGGAGGATGAGGACAGCAGTGACTCCGAGGCGGCTGACTCCCCCAGCAGTGACGAAAGACGCATCATCGAGACCCCCCCACACCGCTACTAAGGCCTACACCCCTCCCCAAACAGAGAGAATTCTGCCCTGGTGAGGAGACAGAGACACACCCAGAAAAGGGAGAAGGACACTCTGCAAGAAGAGAGGCCAAGAGGGAGAGATCTTCAGAAGGAGCCCTACTTTAATCTTGAAACCCAGTCTGCCCCTCACGTCCTCCTCCACCCCCGCCACCTCCCTCCCTCGCCTCGGGGATGTCATTCCCCGGGTGTGCTCCTTGTGGCCGGGATGGCTGGGTTGGAAAGGTGGCTGGATGACTGGCTGCCTTTTCTGCCCCCCATGGCAGCTGCCCCCTTAGCTCACCCATGCCTGTGTCCCTGCAGCCCCCCAGCTGTGTAATGTATTTGGGACGGGGTGGCGTCAGTAGCGATGGCTAGGCTGGGCGTGGGACTGAAGGAAGCCCTCTGCTCTCCCCTTCTCTCCTCCTGTCTTCAGGAGGCCTTTCTCCCGGGGCTCCCTCAGCTGGGCCTTCCCTGCTTCTCTTACGATCCCCCACACCTCTGTTTCCATTTCACTCTGGGGATCCCTGCTCCTCCACCTTTCCCAGTTTCCTTCCATTTGAACCTCTTCCCCCTCCTGACCTTGCAGTCCTGAAGTCCTGCAGCCCCACCCTTTCCTCCATGACCCGGTTGTGGCTAGGTTGTGACTAGGATGGGAGGGGGTGTGGGGTCCTGGGTATATCATATATAATGTATATTTTTTCAGTGTTGTCGCGAGCGCAGCCCCCTGTTCCTGTGTGCAGCTCGCAGCCTTGTGTGTGCGTGTGGCATCATCATGTCCTGGGGTGGGGGGAGGGGGGTGGGTGTGGTGAGGGAGGGGACACATCCTAGGGTTTTCAAATAAAACAACCAGAAAAAGCTCCACGGGCTTCCTTCTGCCTGCCAGATCCTGTGTGGCCGTGGGTGGCAGGCTCTCAGGTCTCAGGGCCATTCGGGTCTCGCAGGGCTGAGGGGAGGGAGGCAGGGCTGGGCATTTCGGCGCCCTGACTGGGTAAATCCCCAGGGTGCCAGGCCACTGGGAAAGTTAGGTGGGGCCAGATAGTTCCCACTGCCTTCTTCCCTCAGCACCTCTGGAAAAGTAAAGACAACTTGGGATGCCACTTGGGTGCTTTGTGAGGACACTATCAGCCCCTTCCCATCACTTGGAACATTCTGCTTGGAGTACATGGGCTCACCGCCTGGGAGTCCTGAGGGAGAAGGCAGGAGACCCTGCTATTTGTAACAAAGGGACCTGGAGACTGTTCCAGGGCTGAGCTTTCCTTGCTAACCAGTCGGGACATTCTGCTTTGCCCATGTCCACATGGCTGTTCCAGCACAGCTGCTGAGTGGCCTTAGTCCTCTCCACACTGACCCAGCAGCCTGGCCTGAGAGCAGGCAGCTTCTGGTTTCTCCTCAGCCTTTTGGGCCATTGGTTCTCTGGCCCAGGTCTTAAGCCCCAGGTAGTAAAGGACAGTGACCAGATGCGGTTATTTCAGAAGAGTGAATGCTGGTGCGAGCATCCTTCCTGCACTGTCCCTGCCCCAGGGAGCACCAGGGACCCAAGTCTCACTTCCTGCGTGTAGCACGAGGGTTTAGAGTGCAGTGAGCCTTCGCTAGTTCTCGGGGGCTCTGCAGCACAGTGGGGTGGAGGTGGAAGCTGCACCCAACGCCACTCGCACTCCCGCCAGTGCTTCCGTCCTTGCCCGTGGCCTCGCCTATCAGCTGCGCTGATGCCTCCATATTTATGTCCCACACCCAGACCTCTTTCCTAACTCGGGTTTACGACCGCCTATTGGTATCTCCACCTGGACATGCTGTGCCTCAAACTCAGACCTTCCCCCAATTCTGCTCTATTCTCTGTTGCCTCTCCCTAGCACCTCTCACCCGGTTACCTAAGCCAGAAACCTGGGAGTCAGTCTAGCTTCCTCCCTCTCCCTCAACCCCATATCCAAATGGTGACTAAACCCTAACCTTCCAACCCCTTAAAACCTCCCTGATATGTCTTTTTCTTTTTCCCCTACTGCTGCTGCTGCTGCCTTGATTCATACCCTTTTCATTTTTTGCCTGGTCTGTTGCAAGGGCCTCCTACGTGCCTCCTACCTGCACTTGTCTCTGGAGTCTCGTTCCTCTCCAGCCCATCCTTGACTCTGGGTCTCAGTGATGTTTCTAAAGTACAACTCTGGTTATACTACTGTCTTATTTAGAACTTTCCCCAACCCCCTGTCACTGCCTGGGTCAAGTCCCGATGCCTTGGCAAGCCCCTTAACCCAGAGGGGTCGGGTCCCACCTCCCTCCCTCCCTGGCCTTTATGCTGCCACCACCCATGCACACCCGTGCTCTGGTCACACAAGCCACTTGTACTTCCTGGACTCATCCTGCTCTTTCTTGTCTCTGTGTCTGCATGTACAGTTACCACTGCCTAGCATGTCTTTCCCCCTTCAGGTGCCTAGCAATCTTCTACTTAAATCACCGAAGACCCAGTCCAAATGTCACCTCTTCCAGGAAGTCTTCTGTGCTCCGCCACCCCTTGTTCATGCCTCTGTTGCAGCACTTACTGCAAGGCTGTGGTATGTGTTTGTTGCTACCCCAGATTCTCTGTATTCTCAGCAACTCTCATGGGGCCTGGCACATGGTAGGGCTCAGTAAAGGATAAACGAAGCAATGTGTGTGCTTCTCACACTCAGAGAAGACTTACTGGTAGGAGGAGAAAGGAGAGCTGATTGGTGGCCCACTGGCCTGGGAGTCAGAGGACAGAGGGTGGCCAAGCAGATGCCCTTGCAGCAGCCTCTCCCGTGGTGGTCTGCCCAGATGCCAAGCTGATGTTTTAGTTTTCCTGTGTGGGAGGCAGCCCTGCTTGTTCATCCTAGAGTCCCCCAGAAGCTCAGGGTGAAAGCCCAAAATGTCAGAACCTTCAGACAACAGAGCTTGACCTCTCAAAGGGATGCAAGAGAGAGTGTTTGGTTGTGGTTCTGAATCGCAGTGAGTTCAACCCCTTCTCCTCCTCATCATCATCCTTCTAGTCCTCATTCACCCCTGGTCTCAGAGAGCACAGCTTCTCACGCAGAGGAGTGGAAGCCAAGTGGTTTCGGCTGTATGCCCTAGGAGTCCCCAACATTGTCACTGAGACTTGGGACTTGGGGTCTTTATTCACCTGCTGCTCAAGCTTCAGGGATAGGGAGTGGGTGGGCGAGGGGATGAGGTTGCCATGAACTCTGCCCCACTCTTGACGTACACACACTTGCAGAATGCCCAACCTTGGCTCGGCTCTGGCCTTCCTGGATCATCTGTCTCTGGGGCTGAGTGTGGGTTTCTTCTGAAATGTAAACATTCTGCATTAATTTCCTGGAAACTCTCTCCAGAGTCAGAACCACTGACCACTGATAATTTCTTATAGGTGTAACCTTTTCTGTCCCTCCTCCTCACCCGCAGCATCTGACACCTCAGGTCCCTGTCCCTGCTTACGCCATCTCCCTACGTGACAGTTGGGCAGGTAGAGATGTCCTGGTGGAGCAAGTGTGTACGTGGGACTGGAGGCCTGGAGAAGGGGAGAAACTTCTGCTCTCACTTGGTGACTCGCTCTCCCTCTCAATCTCTCTGTCCCTGTCTCTTTTTCTCTCTCTCTGACACACACACACACACACACACACACACACACACACACACACACACACACACATGCTCACACCACTGGCAATAGGAATCGGACGTGAGGCAGGATGCCAACTCCTGCCAACTCCGATGATGCAGGGAAAGGGCAGCAGGCAGGAGTCCAAATAGGTCTTTACTTAGTTGCTCAAGATGTCCTGGAAAGATGTTCCCTGACTTCCCTCACAGAAGCTGGCAAAGCCTCAGGATGTCAGGCCCCGGGCAGGGTTTCCAGTTCACCTATTCCCAATTTAATTTGAAACAGCATACACTTTTCCCTTGGCCTCCCTCAAATCTTGCCTTCTGCAATGAAAGGCTGTTTTCCTCTCAAGTCCACTCTCTGCAGTGAAAATTAATTAGCTTCTGGAAAGGTGCATAATGACAAGCTATGCCCTTGGGAAAAGGCGATGCTGTAGAGGCCAATACATTAACCACCAGTTCAAGAGCAAAGTGTGTCCTTTCTGTTACCAGACTAGAGACCTGAAAACTCACCTGTCGCCATCGGGGCGGGTGGATGCAAACACATTGGTGGTTTGCAGCAGGTGGCTCTGCCTACTTTGGGAGTCCGGATTGCCCCTTGCAGCCTTCAGGCTGAGGCACCAGTCAGCAACTATTCTGCGACCTCCACCCAGCAGCCCCACCAGCGAGGATTTGTTGGGGTAGGTCAAGACCCACAAGTCTGCTCCCAGTCTTCTAGGAGCTGTGTGAGGGCTCATGCTCCCTCCACATTTTAAGTCCACCTGGGGGGCTCCTCAAAGTGTATCCCCGGACCTATCACAACTTGGAGCTTCTCTGCACTGTGTGTCGAGACCCTGGGTTGTCTCCCGGGAGTGTCCATAAGCACGGACTGAGGGTGGGTGTGTGTCGGGCTCCTCCGTGCACGGTGGCGGCAGCCTTCCTGGGAAGCTGTCCTCACCCCGCGTCCTGCGGAGGTGCCCGGCGCGCCCTGTCTCGGAGCGGAGCCGAGGGGCAGCGGGAGGGGCAGGTGTGGAGAGAGGGGCGGGCAGCGGCATGTCCACCTCCGCGGTGCCGCTGTCACCGCCCGCCCTGCGCGCCGCGCCGTCGAGCTCTTCAGGAAGAGGACCTCGGGATGCGGCAGAGCTGGCTTTGTCAGGAACGCAGTAGGAGCCCTTACGTATTTCCTGGCGGGGACTCTCATCCACAAGGGTAGGGAGGCGTCCGTCCCCATGTCCAGTCTCAAAGACCGACCCCAACTTCTGACGTTCTCACCGTCGCTCTAACATCTCCCCCCCCCATCAGATGTGCTCCCTTCCCCCTTAAAGACCTGCGGGTGGCGGTCGCGGTGGCGCCCTTCCTCGTGGGTGCGGCTCGCGCGTGGCTGGCTCTCCGGAAGGAGGCGGCTAACGGGGCAAAGCGCATTGGATAAGACCTCGGATTTTTTGCTAGGTCACCGCAAGGAGAGTGGTGTCCCATCCCTCCATGGCACTACAGAGAGGGAAAATAAGTCCAAAAGGCATGAAGCAGTGAAGAGAGAGCAACACAACGTCCAGACGACAACTGGGCAAAGCCCCGGGTACTGGACCCAAGGTGGACGGAGGCAGCTCGAGCCACCTGCCCCTGAAAGCTGAGCGGGCCCTCGCGGACCCCTGGGCCCATGCCCCTCCACCTCAGGGACCTACTCTGGATGTGTCTTCTTGTTGCTTTGATAAAATCCCAAAGCACACAGGGCTCCTGTAGCCGGGCAAGCAGTGGGGAGGAGGGATTGAGGCAGGGTCTTGCCGGCAGCGCGGCCTGTGTTCAAATCCCAGCAGCCCACGGCTCAGTGTTGGTCTCAACTTCTCGCAGCTTTGGTTCGTCATCAAGGGGTTGAGTGAGGCTTACATGAGGTACCCTTTTCTGAAGTAAGTCAGAATCGGCACACTGTAAACTGCACCATATGTGTTAGCTATCAATGTCATTAATTATCTGGAGATGGACAAAACCATGCTTAGCCTCAGTGACCATGGGGCCTTTAAAAGTGTGAAGTCTTGGGGATGGCAGAGTCCCTAAAGTTCCTTCCATCCACAGTTCAGGCAGTGAAAGGTTATGGTTTTGAACACGCACTTTAGAGTCAGACACACCTGGGTTTTTTCACTTTGGCAGCTTACAGAAGCTTGATTCTAGGGTGCTGCCTCCAACCTGTCTGAGGAAGATACATAAATAACATAAATAGGTATGGAATACATATACTGTATTAGCTTATTAAAGTCCCCAGAGTAGAGTGACTATTTTTATAGTTGCCAGCTGTTTTAAACAGGCACAGGGTTATTTTTTTTTAATTGATGGAGGCTTTAGCAAACTGGAGCTTCTAGGGTCTCAGTAAGCGAGATCTCACAGGCTTTTGGGTGCTAACTTCTGTGCTGACCTTGAATCTACACAGGCAAAGGTTACCTAGTGCTGCACTTAAGGCAAAGATAGAGATTAGCTCACCAAATACATGTTTTTTGGTCTCCTCTCAAAATGGACAGAATCTCAGATATAAATGCTTTTTGGGTAAGGCATTGGTGGATGAAATAACTTTTTGTTCAGCTGTGTTTTTCAGCCACGTTTTCAGTCTGAGCCTCAAACCTCAAAAGAAGCTAAATTCCACTCTTGAGCGCACGTGTGTGTGAACTTTGTGTAAGCCTAAAATGGGCCATGTCTGGCCAGTCTCTTACTGTCATTGTGAACTATATCATGAGATCAAGAGATAAGAATGTGGAGGGACCCATATCTCAGGTCATGAGGCTTATCCATAAGTTCTAGAGAATTACCTCAAACCATCTCAAGGAGGCTCTGGAATTGTAACCTTTGTACTCCTTTGGCTAATTATACAAACCTTGACCACGAAGTTGAATTTTGGAGACTCATATTGTGGCTTTAGCAACAACGGGTGATATATTCTTTCCAATGAAGAGATCAAAAGCAGTGGGAATTATTATGAACCATTATAAACCTTTATTATATACCATTTTCTTGTTAAGATAGAGAGATAATTAAACAAACCCAAAGACTCAAGAAAGCAATTAAAAATGCCCATGTCTATAACATTGTAACTCTGACAATCAGGTTTGCTGAAGGAATCAGAGAAGAACTAATTAAAAACAACAACAAAACAACATATGGGGGTACTTGAAAAAGTTCATAGAAAGATTTGTATTATCTTTTCAGTCTATTTTTCCACGAACTTTTGAAGTACCCTCACAGGATTTGGTCTTATTTCTGGAAGAGGAGTAGTGAAAATTTAAAGAAAAATAAAAGGATTATTAAGATGGAGGAAGAGAGAGATTTCACTGGAAGAAAGGTTTTTGGTCTTTGATTTCAGACTAGACAAATATGAAAAGAGTATGAGGTCTCAGAGGCCAGGCCAGGTAGGTATGAAGGGAAAAGAAGATGTATGTGGGTCTGATGACCTGTTATTAGAAGATTAGAAAAGAGAGGCCATTGACAGGGCTATTGAATCTGGTAAGAAATGAAAAATACAAAAGGAATGCAGCACCTATTAAGTGAGGGAAACTTGCTGAGGTCTCGGTGGGGGTGCAGTAGCAGTCTTTCTACCTAAGGAGGGATAAGGTATGATGCAAAAGATGCCCTGCTGATGTGAACTGTGAAACAGTCCAGCTGAAAACCTGGCCCTGTGGTTAGCAAATTTGAATCCACAAGAAGAATGCTCCAGGAGTTCACCTGTGAGCATTACCTTGGCAGTATGTGGCCCTGCACTCTCCTGGCCTGCTCTTCAATCTGACAAGTAACTGTTTCATGGCACTGTCTTAGTCAGCTCAAGTTGCTATAACAAAATGCCATAGACTGGATGGCTTAAACAAAAAACATTTATTTCTCTCAATTCTGGAGGCTGGGAAGCCCAAGACCCAGCCACTAGCAGATCTGGTATCTGGTGGGGCTCTCTCCCTGGTTTACAAATAGCCGCGTTCTTGCTGTGTCCTCACATGGTGGGGAGCAGAGAGAGTGAGGGCAAGCTCTCATGTCTCTTCCTATAAGGGCACTAATCCCATTCATGAGGGCTTCACCCTCATGACCTAATTACCTCCCAAAGGTCCCACCTCCTAATACTATCACATCAGGGATTAGAATTAAACATGAATTTTTGGGGGGTACACAAACATTCAGTCTATAACAGGCACTAATCTTTTGACTTAATATCCTCATCCTTCCTGAGGAGGTCAAACTGCTCTGCTTAGTGGGATAAATGGATTTATAACCCTGAGAAGGTGTAAAATTTAGTGTAGAGACAGTGAGGTAAACAATAATATCTTAGTGTTAAGTTTAAAATATGTTTAAAAGTCTGTATGAATTTGAGTTAAGCCTTGTGTTTTCAACTTGAAATATGCATTGATTTTAGACTGATGATTTTTAGTTGAAGGGTATAAGACACTGCTCAAGCTTATAAACTTGAGCATTAGAACATTTTAGACAAATCAAACATCTGAACACAGCAAATCAAGTAATTAGATTTACAAGAATTGTTTAAGTTGTAAGAAAGATTTTGCATATAAGGATTTAAAGTCTACCTTGCCAGGCAATTGAAGTGCATGAGGAAAAAAATCAAATATATTAAGCATATGAATATGTATACAATATGTGATGATCATGTCAGGATAGTTAACGTATTCATTATTGCAAAATGTACTCATTCCTTGTGTCCATTTCTCCCTAACCCCCTACCCTTCCCTGCTGTGTTACTTCAATATCATTCTGTTGTCGCCCCTATTCCCACTTTTGTTTTACTGTTAGTTTTGCAGTTAACTATATTTAGTGCTCGCCACCAGTCCTTTTGCCGAAGGGAATGAAATTTGAAGCACTTTTTTTTTAATTTATTTTTTTATGGCTGCCATCATATTATTGGAGTGTTGTTATCCTTTCATTTGATCTGACTGCATAACCTCTTATGAGCAATACTGGGTAATGAGGCTGGGCAAATGTGGGATGGAGAATAAACTACGGAGTAGAATGACAGCCTTGAGTACAGCAAAGCCCTGGAGTTAATTTAATGAGTCTACAATTTTTTTTCATTTCTGAGCTTCCTGAATGAAAAACCTAAGTTGTACACGCATGTTCCACGCTGATTCATAAAGGAGTAGTGGATATTATGGGGAGCAGTCACATGATGGGGAGCAGGTCTGTCCATAGAGAAAGAGTCACATCCTCAGTTGACAACAGGCTTAATGGGTACCCAAGGCCAATGGATTAAGAAAAAAATAGAAAATGTTTGTCCACATTTTCCCATGAGGAGACTTGACACTCCTGGCCTCTCTGCATCCCACAGGAAGAAGGAATTATCTGGTTTGTGGTGAGGGTCTGACATCTGTTGATCCACGTTTTTAGATTGAGTGGAACTAACCTATTAAAAGTATGAGAACTTTCTTGCCTTCTCAGCTTCAGGGTACAGTGGCAGCAATTCTGTTTGCTCTGCAGACTCCAACACTCCCTTAGGGGAGCGGTTCTAAGGTCTAGACTTGGAAATGGAATTGTATCAGCAAGCCCATTGCTCCACAAACTAAAACCATGTTCTCCAATTAGGTTTAACAATAATAAATCTAAAATTTGATTTTTATCTTTGAATTGAGTAGTTCATATAAAAATAATTTTTTTACTTACTGAAAGCTCAATGTGAAATAATCAAGTTACATGTTTCAGGCGCAAACTGAAGCTTATTAATATAATAAGTATGTATAAGCCAGTAAGAAAGAGTTCCAATTCATTCTAGTTAGTTAGATCCTCTTTGAAATTCTCTTCCCCTTTGTGGGTAAGCACACTTCAGGTAAGCAAGGAAAAATTTAATGAATTTGATCTGATCTCTGTCTTCCATTTCTCTGAACACAGATCATGATTATCACCATTCAAAGTCCAATAGAGTAACAGAATTTTTCCTTCCACAAATATTTATTGAATGCCTGTATTAATCCTATCTTTTATTTTCTGTGTTCTGATGTTGTGACATCTGGGGTCTTGCTGACCCTGGAGGGACTGCCCCTATCAGTGTTAGCCAATTTCTAGACAGTAGACAACTCACCTGCAAGCAGAGCTTTTCAAAGCAAACCAACATTCAGAACTCACACCCTCGACTACCTCCTTTGTTGAGCTCTCACACCTAGAGCCACTATCTACCTGAATTAATCTCCCCAGGGCCAGGTACAGACAACTAGGTGTGGGGGCGCACCTGGGGCCCTCCCACAGACCCAGAAGGAGAAGGAGCCGACAGGATTACCCCTGGTGTTGGGACCGAGGGATCTCAGGGAAAAGTGAGCCTGCTGCCCACCAACCCAGCCCTGTGAAAGAGACACTCAGATGCAGCAGGGGTTCTGTCAGGGCAGTTCCACTTTATTGCCGTTACACTGCAATTTATACAAGCAAGCAAGTAGGGGCTTTCCATGAACTAACCAATCAATTAAAGGATCACGTGGGCATGCATTTTGTACTAACATGTTGCACATAGCGATCACGCAGGGTTCACGAGTGCGGAAATACTGGAGGACCAATAAAAACCTTTTGGAGTTATCTTGGGTTACGCCTCCCCTACTTCCCGTGGGCACCATCTTCATCCTCCACCCATAGGCACCATGTGGCTTACGGATAATGTTTGCTCCTAAAAATGGGCCCAACAACTAGGAACCACTCCCATGCCCTAGAGCCCACTGAAATTATTCAAACTAGCCAATCCTAAATCTGTTTATCCTGGTGTTACATGTTCTATAGGTTTTGATAAATGTATAATGATATGCGTCCACCATTATAGTGTCATACGGAATAGTTTCACTGCCCTAAAAATGCTCTATGCTCCACCTGTTCTTCCTTCCCCCCAACCTCCATCAGTTGGCAGCTACGGATCTTTTTATTGTGTCCATAGTTTGCTTTTTCCAGAATGTCATGTAGTTGGAATCATACAGCACGTAGCTTTTACAGACTGGCTTCTTTCATTCAGTAATATGCTTTTACGTTTCTTCCAGGTCTTTTCGTGGCTTGATAGCTCATCTCTTTTTAGTGATGAATAATATTTCATTGGATGGATAGATCACAGTTTTTTTTCCCTTGTCTCACATGAGTCATTGGGATAAATGACAGTGCATTTATCTGTTCATCTACTGAAGGACATCTTGGTGGTTTTCAAGTTTTGACAATTTTGAAGAAAGCTGTGCAAGGTTTGTGTATGTATGTTTTCAAGTCATTTGGTTAAATACTAAGGAGTATGATTGGATTGTATGGCAAGAATATGTTTAGTTTTGTTAAGGAACTGCCAAACTGTCTTCCAAAGTGGCTGTACCATTTTGCATTCCACCAGCAATGAAAGAGTGTTTCTGTCAATCCACATCCTAACCAGTGTTTGGTGTTGTTAGAGTTTTGGATTTTGGACGTTCTAATAGGTGTGTAGTGTATCTCATTGTTGGTTTAACTTTGAATTCCCTAATGACATATGATGTTGAGCATCTTTTTGTATGCTTATTTGCCATCTATATATCTTTTCTGTTGAAGTTTGCCATCTGTATATCTTCTTTAGCCTATTCAGCCCATTTTTAAATTGGGTTGTTTGTGGTCTTACTGTTGAGTTTTAAGAATTCTTTTTATGTATTTGTATGTTTGTTTTTCGTTTTTTTGTGGCTGGCCAGTATGGGGATCCAAACCCATGACCTCTAACCAACTGAGCTAACTGGTCAACACCTTTTCATATTTTGGATAACAGTCCTTAATCACATATGAGTTTTGCAAATACCTTCTCCAAGTCTGTGACTTGTCTTTTCACTCTCTTAAAGAAATGCTTTTATTTATTTATTTTTTATTTTATTTTTTTATTGTCTTTTTCGTGACCGGTAAGGGGATCGCAACCCTTGGTGCGGTGTCGCCCGCACCATGCTCAGCCAGTGAGCGCACCGGCCATTAAAGAAATGCTTTTAGAATCAATGAACATAGTAGAGGTCTCACAAGAAGTTGGTCTGGGAAGTTGGGTGGGAGCAGCCTGTTTTAGAAGGCTCCTATAAGCAGGAAGCATATGTATGTGATGTGGTGGTGGTAGATGTTTAAGCCCTGGGAAGGCTTTAAGGTAACGTAAATATCAGGGTAAATGCCTAATGCCAGTATAAATTATAAGGAATTAGGGAATTAGCATAGGAACTTGTGCTCAAAGGTGCTTAATACACACTTGCTGAATTATTGAATTAAAATGGACAATGAGATTGGCTTTTATACAGGGCATTGGACACTACTCACTCCATGACAGTCACAGCCTAACATCATAGATTTTAGAGATGAGGACTTTTAGAAGTTTGTAGAACCCTATCCTCTTGTTATAGATGAGAAAATGAGTGTCAGGACCAAGTTACTGCAACTCATAGAATAGTGAACATAACTAAGTAGCTGGTTAATTGTGATTCAGATTCAAGTTCATGCCTTTAGCTAATGCTTATTCCAAAATACAAACAATGGTATAATTTTGCTTCAACTGTCAAACTTATTTTAGAAAACTTGAGTCCATTGTATGTATTTACCCATATTTTTGCTTACTGTGTTCTTTCTTCTTTCATAATGTTTCAAGGTCCCTTCTTTTATTGTTTCCTTTCTGCTTAAAAAAACATCCTTTATCCATTCATTTAGGGTAGGTGTGCTGGGGACAGAGCCTCTTAGTTTTCATTCATTGACAATGTCTTGATGTTTCCTTCACTGCTGAGGATATTTTTATAGATCGTGGTGCAGAATAATGCCCCTCCCAAAGATGTTCATGTCCTAATCTCTGGAACCTGTGAAAATGTTAGGTTATATGACAAAGAGAAATTATGGCTACAGATGGAATTAAAGTTTCTGATCAGCTGACCTTAATGGGGAGATTAGCCTGCATCATCTAAGTGAGACCCATGGAATCACAAAGGTCCTTATAAGGGAGGCAGAAGGGAGAGAATCAGAGTGGTGGCGCCATGAGAAGGCCTTAGACTGACATTGCTGGCTGAATATGAAGAAAGGGGCAATGAGCCAAAGAATGCGGGTAGCCTCTAGAAGCTGGAAAAGACTAGGAGGTAGATCTCTCCTAGAGCCTACAGAAGGAACATACACCCCTGTTGACTATATCTCTGATTTGAGCCTAGTGAGAACCATTTTGGACTCTGACCCAGAACTGTAAGATAATAAATTTGTACTGTTTTAAGCCACTACATTTGTGGTAATTTTTTATAGCAGCAGTAGAAAACTAATACTCCCAATGATACAGGGTTGTGGGTTGATAGTTTATTGTCTTTGAACACTTGAAAAAACATTCTGCCATTTTTTCCTGGCCTCTGTAGTTTCCGATGAGAAATCTGTTGTTGTCTGAATATTTCCCCCTTTATGTTAGGTGCCATTTTTCTCTGGATGCTTTCAAGATTTTTTTCTTTGTCTTTAATTTTCAGAAGTTTAATTATGATGTGTCTTGGTGTGGATTTCTTTGGGTTAATCGTGTTTGTGGTTTGCTCAGCTTTTTAAATCTGTCAGTTTATGTCTTGTCAAATTTGGAAATTTTCAGATATTATTTCTTTGAATACTTTTTCAGTCCTGCCCTCTTTTTCTTTCCTTCTGGCACTCTGATGATACAAATTTTATTATTTATTTATTTATTTATTTATTTTGAACTTGATAAACTTTTAATTTTTAAAAACTTTTTGACTTGTAATAACATGTAGCTTAAAACACAAACATATTGTACATCTGTACAAAAATATTTTGTTTCTTTATATCCTTATTCCATAAACTGTGCCTGAAAGGTCTTTCATCCATAAGAAGGCCAAGTCAATGCCAGGTTTCAGGGCTTTTAAGGAACAGAATAACAATCTTGCTTGGGGGCAATGTTGCAGGCTACGAATTGAAAGCCCAGGGCCTTCGAGCAGTGATAACCTTGACAGCTTGTATCTCTTCCTCTTTCCCCTGCCTCCTTTCCCCACCGTAACTTAAGTCAATACTATTATCTTTCTTAAGATGTATCTTTGTACTGTTAGATGTGCTTTTGCCTGTGACTTGATTTGTCAGCTTTAAGTCATATCCTCTGACTCAGACACTATAGGTGGAGGAGTCCATGTGCTTATTCCACCTCCCATCAGGGTGGTTTTCCTACAACTGATGATACAAACTTTAGATCTTTTGTTGTAGTCCCACAGGTCCCAAGGCTCTGTTCATTTTCCCCCCAGGCTCTTTTTTTCTATATTGCTCAGATTGGGCAATTTCTACTGTTCTTTCAGTTCACTCCATTCTACAGTTAAGCCCACCCACTGAGCTTTTAATTTTGGTTACTGTATTTTTCAGTTCTAAAATTTCCATTTGGTTCTTCTGTACATCTTCTGTTTCTTTGCTGAGGCTCTGTGTATATTCCTTTGTTTCAAGTGTGCTTATAATTCCTCATTGAAGCATTTTTATGATGCTGCCTTAAAATAATTCTAATATCTCTGGCATTTTGGTGTTGACATCTAGTGGTTGACATTTTTTCATTCAGTTTGAGATGTTCTTGGTTCCTGGTATGATGAATCATTTTTAAATTGAAACCTGAACATTTTGCATTATGTTGTGAGACTCTGGACTCTGGATATTATTTAAGCCTTCTGTTTTAACAGGCCTTTTTTTTTTTTTTTTTTTTGACACTGGTTTGGTGGGGAAAGAGATGATGCTGTCTCATTACTGTCAGGTGGAGATAGAAGTATGGGTTCCCCTTTGGGCCTTCAATGACACCCAAGGGAGAGGGGGCTTCTCATTATTGCTAGGCTTGGCAGGGGTGTTAGTTCCAGCTCCCCACATGGTCTCTATTGACACTACAGGGGGTTGAGGAGTCTCATAATTGGCATGTAGGGATGAAGGCCCTGGCTCCGTACTTGGCCTTCTCCAACACCGCCCCAGGATGGGCTGGGTGTGGGGGTGGGGCCACAGTTTTTGATTTGGTTTTTGGCTGGAGCAGAGTTGTTATTGTCTGGACATTTCTGTCTTGGTAGGCTGCCTCTTTCCTGGTCTTTTGGCTAGAGAGAGCAGGCTTTCATTGGAACTTATTTAGTCTGTGCATGTTGGTGTTTGTGGGTGGCTGGCTTCTCTAGCACCCAGTCTGGAATATATGAGGTGAAAAGAAAACCCATGGAACACACTATCACATGCTCTTTCTCAAGTCCTGTGGTCCCTAACCAGTCTGCCTTCTTTTCTCCACCTTTCAGAGTCTTCTTATGTTTATTTTACATATAATGTCCAGGGTTTTTAGTTGTATTTATAGGAGGAATACAGAAAAGTATGTCAACTTCATCTTCCCCAAAGCAGAAGTCTTCCCCCAAACAAACACACATACATTGCTTATCTGTATACACTGTAGGTATTTGGTGAAAAATCTTGAAAAGGCAGCAAAACTATTCATTGGGGGAAAAATTCCCAAGTCAAAAACCTTGATTTCTTTTTTTCTTCCTTCTTTCTATTCTTTGAGAGGGGAGAGAATCAAAGCGTTCCTGATTGGATTTTGGCAAGAGTGACATATTCTTAAACTTCCCTGGATTTCTAAAGGTGGTAAGATTCTGCTAAATGCAGGGCACTATGGTCTGAATGTTTGTGTCACCCCATAATTCATATGTTGAAACCTGATGCCCAATGTGATGGCGTTAGGAGGTAGTGCCTTTGGGAGGTGATCAGGTTATGAGGGCTCTGTCCTCATGAAAGGGTTCCCAAAGAGGTAGCTAGCCTATTCCGCCATGTGAAGTTGCAGTGAGAAGATGCGGAAGCAAGAACCTTACCAGACACAAATTTGCTGGTGTCTTCATGTTGGACTTCTACGCCTCCAGAACTGTGAGAAACAAGTGTTTGTTGTTATAAGTCACCCAGCCTAAGGTATTTTGTTATAGCAGCCTGAACAGACTAAGACACAGAGATAAAGAAAGTGTGCACCACAGTCCGTGTTGCTATCTGGGGGAGTTCCCTGCTGGGTGGCCAGGGGATGAAGTTTGGTACTTTGTACACAAACCTAGGTGTGTAGTGCTGGCACTTTTCAAGCAAATTGAGATTTGTCCAGGTGTATTTAGATGGTCCCGACTTTGAGATTTTCTGCATGTCACCACACATACGCGTACTGCAGAAATGTTTGAGGTAATGGGAAACAAAATCAGTGGTTGCTAGGGTTTCAGGGAGGGAGGGAGGGAGGCATGAATAGGTGAAGCACGGAGGATTTTTAGGGCAGCAAAACTCTACTGTAATGGTGAACACATGTTGCTTTGTTGCTTCACCCCCCATGGATTTGTCACCCCACTTCCCCTGGGTGATGGAGACGCAAAGGATTACTCAAAGCCCATCTCTTCTGAGCAGTGAGAGGCCCCGAAGTGGTTAACTTCCCTTAGTAATGCTCAAGTGAGAGGCAACCCTTCCTCAGAAAATTAACCATGAATTGGTGTTCTCTTCCTGCATTTATGTTCCAGACCAGGAAGTTACAGGAAGAGACATAGGTGGGGTTATAGTTTAACAATATAGGCTGATAACTTTCAGTGAAACAAGCCAGGTGAAATTCCAGTGAGGCAATTAAGTGCTCCTAGCAACACAAGCTTGATCTTAGCAAACATTCCTTCTCCCTCCAGCAATTTTCCAGTATCTTTACATTTCAATCAGCAACTAGTCTGTCCTTGAGCCAGCAACTTTGCTGTGCCACAAATCTTTATCTTACACCAGAGACTTTATAGCCTGAGGAAAATTTCTAGTCTTCCACAAGGTCAATATTTGAAACTGCAAGGCTTTGGAAAACCAGGCCCTGTGAAGTACATATGCTCTATAGTATATTCCACAAACACATACATTATGCACTTGGCAAAACCCATAAACTGTACAATACAAAGAGGGAACCCTACTGTAAAATTAAGTTAATAACAATATATCAAGATTGATTAATAATTGCAACTAATGTACCTCACTAATGTACCATGTCAATAATAGGAGAAATTGTGTATGCATGTGTGAGGAGGGTATGGGAACTGTCTGTGCTTCCTGCTCAATTTCTCTGTAAAACTGAAACTGCTATAAAAATGAAGAAAAGACAAAAAAGTTCATGAAAAAAATAGAATTAAAAGATATTACGAATCTGTCCACAAACTTTCTGGAGATTCCTCATACAGCTTTCTTCCTTTGCCATATTGTCTCAGGCCATGACACCTACTGAGGCTGGAAGGAAGTATTGGTAACCATGACCAGCAAACCCCTCCAAATGTACTGGTGTAAAGATTGTACCTTAATCTGCATTTCCAGAGCATGAAAATTTCTATTACTCTGTATCTTATGTCATTAAAAAACTAAATAATCAAACCAGGTGGGGGGTACCCCATTTTCCATCCCTCCCCCAACAAAAAGGAATGTAGAAAACTTACAAAATAAAGAGATTCATGTACTCATGTAAGGTTGTGAGAGAGATTAGTTGCATCTAAGTGACATGATAAACACTAGGTAAAATTGTAACTCAAAGATTTGGATAGCATTATCAGTTGAAGGAAATGTCATTAGGAATCCAGTTACAATACACAGAACTCATCTCTTAAAAAGAGTGTTCATCTGTGGCTCACACAGCACTGTCATGGGGATATGAAGCCCCTATGCCTTGTGCCTTGGTCTCACCTCTCTGACCTTTAAGTACCTATACTGTGGTTCCAAATTTAACCCAGCAAACTTAACCTATCCAAGAATTTGATAAATGTTTATAAGACTGATTTATTACATTTTCAGGGTTGAATAGAAGTTAAGAAAGATTTTGCCTGGTAGGGTTGATTGCCCTGTCAGGTATTTAAAATGCTTTAAAATATGTATATTAAATGCCAGATAGTTTAAAATATTAAGAGCATGGACTCAGGTCAGCAAATGATGGCCTGCTGCCTGTTTTTACACAGTCTGCTAGCTAAGAATAGCTTTGACATTTTTAAATGGTTGAAAGAAAATCCAATTTTAAATGGTTGAAAGAAAATCAAAAGAGGACTAATATTTCATGACAAGTGAAAATTACATAAAATTCAAGTTTCAGTGCCTGTACAAAGTTTTACTGGAACACAGCCATGCTCATTTGCTATGGCTGCTTTCATGCTACAACAGCAGAGTTGAATAGTGGCAGCAGAGACCGTATGAAATGAAAAGCCAAAAGAAGTGTACTGTTTAGTCCTTTACAAAGCTTGATGGCCCTGGTCTAGGTTCAAATTCCAGCTTTGTTATTTATTAGTATAACCTGGGGCAAGTCACTTAACCTCTCTGTGCTTCACTTTCCTCATCTGTAAAATGGGGATTATAATAGTTATTATTAATAGTTATTACAAGGATTAAATAAGTCAACATTTGACAAGTACTTAAAACAATGCCTAGCACAAAGTCAATGCAATATGTGTCTAAAAATTGGAGGAATTTAACCTGGTAAGCTTGAATTAACCAAACATTAATTAAGGAATAAGTACAAATTATTGTACTACTTTCATGTATAGAATAAGAATTTAAAGTTGAACCCGGATTAACAAAATATAGGATTTCAAATCTGGAACTTCAATAAACTAAATATTAAACACCAAGTAACTCTATTAGTTCTTTCCCAGCATCTGGGACTGTGAGCCAGGTTCTGTGAAGAATCTATGGTCTAAGAGATCAAGGCTCTCCAGGATTTAAAAGCAAGGCTTCTCTAAGACTGGGAGGCAGGGTTGTATAAAGATAGGTACCTAGAGTTACACTTGGATTAAATTTTGACTTCCTAACTGCCTGATTTTGGTTAAGTCTTATCTGTAAAGTTGGGCTAGTGACACCTATTTCATACGAGTATTATGAAGATTAAAAGCCCTAATGCACATAAAATGTTTAGTGCAATGCCTGGACTTTAGAAGGCATTCAATAAACATCAGTTGTCACTACCGTTCTCCAAAGAGCTGGGCACGTACTGAGATATTACTAATCAGGTGCTAAACTCCTAGGAGAGCAGAAGTTTATGTGTAGGGTGTGGTTTGAGTGATAGTGGGAAATCCTCTCTGCTTGCCTTGATGTTCTGAAATTCCACCATATCTTATGCTTTCAGTTAAACATTGCTCTTTCTGGGGATCCTCTTTTTTAAAGTATGCACATTCCTCCTTGGTGTGGTTTAGTTTATTAGGTACTAGTTATTTTCCTCATGATGGCAGCCTGAGAAGAGTGGACACCCAAGGGCTAGGATTTATGTTCTCCAGAAGAAAGCGGGTAGTGGGGTCAGGGTCTCTGAAAGATGGTAAAAAGTAAAGAAAAGGAGAAATGTTAGTCAATCTTCTGGTCTGCCCTGCCATTCTATTCACCTGAAGTGTTACAGCAGCTTATCTTCCCAGGGATTAATTTACATAGCTATGCCCCTGTGGTACCTTGGGCCTCCCACCTTTGAAATCTACAAGACAGCCAGGAAACAGGACTGGCCCAGGGCACCACCTCCTGTCCACCTGCCTCCTCTCCTGTGCCCTGGGCTGGGATGGTACTTCTGCCTTTCTGGCACTACTCCATCCTTGCTTACCTACCAGCAACCCTGAACCCTTCCTGCCCTTCTTCTTGACACCAGGATTCACTGGGTTTTGGAGCCAGGTGAGATATCAGGGTTTGTTTTCCAGTGACCTTGAAGATTGATACCAGATCCAATTCTCTGGCAGATGGTAGGGCCTGAGGCTTAGGTTCATGTTCCGTGATTAAAAAGCATTTCTTGCATCATGTCTGTGTGTTCCCAGCCTGGAGCTGTGGGAATAAGGCCACCATGATGACCTTGACCAGTGGTGGGGCAGGAAGGAGAGGAGAGGAGAGGAGTGACTGAATCAGTATGCACCTTCCATATATATTACCAACTTCAGGTCTCGGGATGCGGTGGACCCTATTTTAGTCTCCGGAATTTGTCGTCATCCAGTATTACTTTCCTCATCACGCAGAGGTGGCAGAGGGACTGGGGGGCAGGATTGTGTCTATGGAAACTGTGACGCTGTCCAGTTAGGGGCAATATGGAAGGGGGGTAGGCCTAGGAGCCTAGAAAGGGCCACGGATTTGGCCCCCAGAACTCCCGTGTTAGGGCCTTTCTCCTACCTGGGCTTGGGAAGATCAGCCAGCCACATTTCAGAGGGGGAGACTGAGGCCCAGAGAGGCAAGGAATTCCCCCCGTCACAATGTGCCCCCAGAGAAGAGCCAGGATGAGCAGAGCATAGAATCCCGTGCGCTTGGCTTTCCCCCAAAGCGCGGTTAGCCCTTCCTAGATCCATCCTTCTTTGAGCTTTCCATCAAACAAATCCTAACGTCTGTGACCCTTTTCAACGCTCCCAGAGCCAAGCCTTCTCCTTTAAGGAGCTTTTCCCCTTTAAGATCCACGGCTCCTCCCATCACGCTGCGTCGCAGTCTTAAGGCCCCACCCCTTCAAACAACTTCCGCAGGGCCTCGACAGCAGGGCGGCTGTCACGGCCCCTTTAAGACTGAGCCCCGCCCCCTCTTCTCCCCTCCCCCTCCAGCCCGCACCTAGTGCCCGGGCCGGTGGTTCGGCGCGGCGCGCTGCGGTAAGCGCAGGGCTCCGAGGGGGCGCGAGGACACGTTCCGGGTCTCCTTCCGCCCTTGGGGTGGCCTCACGGGTCCCGGGGGCGGGGCTGGCGCGGCAACTGGGGCGAGGGAGATGGGGTGGTCGGGAGCGCGGGAGGGATGGGCCGGACCGGCCGAGCGGAGGGAGGGGCTCAGGTGCTGTCTGGGGAGGGAATGGCCCCTCGCGGTGCTCACCTGGCGACGCGGGTGCGGGGGACTGGCTTTACGGTCAGGCGGCGATTCCACTCTTTCTTGCCCGGCCAGTGCCCCCGTCCATCCCGGTTGGTGAAGCGTCCCCCATATTCCCCTGGGGTCCAGATCCTTTTGTGGGGGGAGGCTGCTGGCTGGTCCCGCCCTTGAGACCGTAGTTGTGGAGGCCGCTGGAGAGGCCCCGGCTAAAAGCGGTGGTCTTTGAGGCAAGAGAGTACCGGCTCCCTTCGGACTCTTGGCAGAGGTGGGGTCGCAGCAAAAGGCACGAGGTGGAGAGGGTGGCCAGTGGTCGGCAACCTGGCCCGAGCGGGACTGACGTCTGCCTCCCTCCCCCAGGTACGGGCTGAGTTGTGAGTTGCGGAGGGGTCTGGCTTCGGGGCCTCAGTTTCAATTCTCTGTTCATCAGAGAGCTGGCGGTCACCATGGCAATGCGGGAGCTGGTGGAGGCCGAATGCGGGGGTGCCAACCCGCTCATGAAGTTGGCCGGGCACTTCACCCAGGACAAGGCCCTTCGGCAAGAGGGATTGAGGCCTGGCCCCTGGCCCCCGGGAACCCCAGCCTCTGAGGCGGTGAGTGTTCTTTTTGGGGACTGACCGGTATGGGGATCCAAACCCCTTGACCTTGGTGTTGTCAGCACCAGGCTCTAACCAAGTGGGCTCTAACCAAGTGGGATAACCGGCCAGCTTTGGTGAGTGTTCTTGAGGTGGAAAGCCCAAGTAGTGGGCTGAGATGGAGGGTCCATTTGTACATCTTGGGATAACTGCTTTCTCTATTGTGTTGCAACTAATAGTATTACTGCTTAATAAATGTTTACTAAACACTGTACTAAGCACTGTGCATCTTTATGTAGATGAAGGCAACCAGTTTATAGATGAAGAAACTGAGGCTCAGAAGGTTCCTGACTTGCCCCAGGTCTTAAAAATGGTAGAGCTGGGATTTGACTCTACCATGTTTGACTTGTGTGTCTGTGGTCTTCACTGCTGTACCATATTGCTTCTCTGTCTTTTCTATCTTAGGTCTCCAAGCCTTTGGGAGTAGCATCTGAAGATGAGGTAAATATACCAGTGTCTTTTCCATCCCGTTTTCTCTCGTCTATTGTGTTTTTACCTTTACAGTAGGTTCAGCCATATTTCAATCTTTGGACTTTCCTGATCAAATGAGATTTGCCTGCTTGTCTTTTAATGTATACTTTGTGTTTTCAAATCTGTGGGAAGAAAATTTCTCTTTCTTTATGTGTCTCCAGTTTCTGTGGTTTCCTTTCCTGGGATCTGACATCAGTATCCCCATCCAGCGGGCCCTGTCTCTTACTGGGGCCTCTTGACTGCATGGGTTCATTTCACCATCTCTCTTCTGACAGTTGGTGGCCGAATTCCTGCAGGACCAGAATGCACCACTTGTATCCCGCGCCCCTCAGACCTTCAAGATGGATGACCTCCTGGCGGAGATGCAGGAGATTGAACAGTCAAACTTCCGCCAGGCTCCCCAGAGAGGTGAGTCTAGAGTCTGGTGGGAGGGGAGGTCATTATTTTCTGTGCAGGCAGGGCCAAGAGGGTTCTATATTTGGATAGTGTGGCATTGGGGAACTCAGATACAGGAGACAAAAGGAACAGAGTGTTTTTACGTGCACTCAGGGTTCCTGAGGCATAATGGAATGATAAATATATTTTTTCTTCTTAGTTCTCTCTCTCTCTCTTTTAAGCCCCTGGTGTGGCAGACTTGGCCTTGTCTGAGAATTGGGCCCAGGAGTTTCTTGCAGCTGGAGATGCTGTGGATGTGACTCAGGATTATAATGAGACCGACTGGTCCCAAGAATTCATCTCTGAAGTTACAGGTGAGGCTTGTCATGGGAAAATCTATGATGGTTCCTCTGGCACAGAGTTCTATATTGTTCCTCTAATTCATCTTAGCAAATAGGGTGATTTCAGCTGCTTATGACTTTTCTGGCCTTTGACTCATCAGGACACTGGACCGGTTTTCTCGTAGGTCAACTGGATGAGATTTGGATATAGAGAGAGAAAAAGAGGAGTTAGGTCTACCTCTTTGTTATCTGGAACTTTATTACTGTAGTTTGGTGGAGAGGATGTACAGATGAGATGTATGGCAGAGTTGCCCAGGAAGAGAGAAATATTTGCCACAGCACCTGGCGATTCTGGCATTAAGTTATTTTGAACAGAATTGGGGCCTTGGAGAGTGTGATTGTGGAATTCAAGGGCCTGAAGTATATGGTTTTGGTGGGCAAAGACTATCCTATGATGATAATAATAAAAATAAACAGTAATAGCCATGTTCTAGGTTTTGTGTTAAGTGTTTTGAATGTATTATCTATTTAATCTTCACAAGAACTCTAGAGGTAGTTACTCTTTTTAGTCCTAATTTATAGATAAGAAAATTGAGGCTTAGAAGTTAAGTTAACTTGCCCAAGATTGACACAGTTTTGTAAGTGATGGTGTTGGACTCTAGGTTTGAATGATTCCAGACCTTGTGGGCTTAACTGTTGTGCTGTACGGGCAGGTCTATAGTTTATGCTCTTCTTTCTTGCTTGGCTACAGACTTCAAGGTCTCAGACTAATTTCCTCACTTTGAGAGCACCTGTTGCTTGCTGCGTCCCTGTGGATTGATTCTTCCTGTTTTAAGCCTGTCTGATTAGGGACATGGCAGAAGTGCAGTCTCTTCAGCTTTCTTCTTCCTGATTGGTCTCAAAAGTTAGCCTTTTTCCTCTTTAAGAAAGCAGGAATAACAAGAGGTACAGTTGGGGAAAATTACAGCGATTCTAGACTCTCAGGAAGGGCTTATAAGTTGCTGAATTTTTCTGAGATGATTAATGGGACCTAATTGGTTTCTCCCCTCACCAGTTTTATTCTCCTAAAGATAGGGCTTCCTCCACACACAAGAGAAAAACCCCAGAATCTGCTCACCTTTAATAAAAGCTATTGGTCTCTTTTTAAATTTTTATGTGGTGGCTGACCAGTATGGGGATCCCAACCTTTGACCTTGGTGTTATCAGCACCATGCACTAACCAGGTGAGCTGACTGGATGGCCCTATTGGCCTCTTTTATCTTCACTCTCTTTCCCAATCAGAAGTTGGAGTTAAGGTGGAACAGTAGGTGCTTTTGGGTTCATTAATAGTGCTAAGCACTTTATATTCTTAACTCATTAGATCTTCACAGTAGCACTTCTAAGGTGGGTATTTCCCCCCATTTTATATATGAGGAAACCTGAGATTTGGAAAGGTTAAATCCTTTTTCAAAATCATTCAAAGAGAGATGATGTTCAAACTCATGTCTGTCTGGCTCTAGGGTTCATACTTATAACCATTGCACTAAAATTGAGAATCTCTTCTGAGGAATTGCCTCAAGTTAATTGCCTCTGGTTACATATGAGCTGTAGCAAAGACCCTCTACCAGACAGAAATTCAGTTTTTCACACACACCTTAGACTTGCTGACACTTCTCACAGAGAGACGTCTCTTACAATGTATGGACATCAGTCATTTTTGGTAACTCAGGAAAAATATTAGTGCTACTACCATGAGCATTGAGATGGATGAGATATTTGTCATGATGACCTGAATTGCTTGCAGCCAGTGAAACTTTCCTTAACCTGTAAATGAAAAACAACGTCAGAGAAACATGTTGGATCTGTCTCTCCTGTTAAATCATCTTTGGAGAGCTCTTCTCTCCAAATGTTGCCTGTGAGAACTAGGGAGCAGAATCTGGATGTCATTGTTGAGTGCTCCTGAAATTAAGAGATAGAGTCCATGACCAAAAATAATGTCAACAATATTTTTTATTATATTAGTTATACATTACTTATTATTTATAATTAGGTATATTCAGAGAATCTTGATCCTTTGTCAGATTTTGACATTACATTCTCAGATTTTGAGATCACTTTGTTGAAATTATTCAGGCAAAGTCTTAGTTAATATGAAGTAGAAAGTTTTGGGCCGGCCCGGTGGCACACTGGATAGTGCGCCACTTGGGAAGCGCGGCGGTGCTCCCGCCCGAGGGTTCGGATCCCACATACAGACCGGTTCCCGCTCACTGGCTGAGCGAGGCACGGGAGCAACACCGAGGGTTGCGATCCCGTTGCCGGTCCCTGGTCCGGTACTGGGGCAACACTGAGGGTTGCGATCCCGTTGCTGGTCCCCGGTCCGGTACGGGGGCAACACCGAGGGTTGCGATCCCGTTGCCGGTCCCTGGTCCGGTACTGGGGCAACACTGAGGGTTGCGATCGGTTGCCGGACACGGAAAAAGACAAAAGACAAAAAAAAAAAAAAAAGAAAGTTTTGTTATACATTGTACTGAGGGAATAAATCTGCATTTTCACTGTTAAAAGCAACAACAGTCAGATCTTCAAAGTAGGGACAAAAACTGGGTGACCATTTTGGTATTTGGTTTGTGAAGACATGCATACAGAGCAGAAGGAAAGGACACTGCAGGCTCATGCCTTCTCTGTGTTTGCTCATTCTCTAGGGACTCTAATCTGCCTCATTGCTTTTTTTTTTTTTTCCTGGCCCCAGGATAGTGGAGGGTGAAGTCCGGCAGGTTGAGAAACAGTTCAACACCCTCATTCAGTTTTTTGCCTTGATATGTTTGTTCTGTTGTTGCAGCCCTTTGCCACTAGAGCTTCTAAGACAGTTTCTAGAATTAGACTTAAAAACATAGCTGCTCTTAAATAATCAAAAATGACAGAAGTCAGTCTTTACCTCTGGTGGGTGGAGGCATGAGGCAGCCTGTGAGGGAACTTTAAACGTTCTCTATCTTGATCTGGGTGGTGGTTATATGAGTGTCTTCATATCTAGGAATTAATTGAGCTTAAATATACTTAAGTTTGGTATACGTTATGTACTTTCATGTTTGTGTGTTAGAGCACAGTTAAAAAAACAAACATCCAGTGGGAAGAGTGGACCCATGTATCTTTAATTCTAGCCCAGCATTCTGCTTCTCAGGCTCTCTTGGTAGGCATATTAAGGTGAAGCGAGGCTCCTTTTGTTGGGACAGTGTGAACTCTGGGTAGAAGGAGAACAGACCAGAGATTTGGTTAAGGAGTAGGAGCTCTTCTGTTCTCCCTTAGCCTTACTAGTTCCCTGCAGTACTTTTGAGAAAGGTGGATGCCCTAGTGCTCGCTGTTTGTTGTCGGGATCTCTCATACTTCAAGCAGGAGTTTGGTTCTTAATCCTTTCCTGAGCTTCCTTATTTGTCACCTGTTCTCAACTCTTGGTAAAGTTCCACCTCAGGCTTCCTGAGAGTGGGTTGCATATAGAAGAAATGTTGGAAATTTAGTAGTGTTTTCTTTTGACTAGGGGTCTCTGAAGGAGTCAACAGAGTTTTGTCTGCTTTGGATTGGTTAAGAGGATCAGTTGAGTATATGTGTATTACTTTCCCTTGCCCTGATCCCACACCAAACCCTGTATGATTTCTCTAACTCTCTGCTCCTTGCAGACCCCTTGTCTGTGTCCCCTGCCCGCTGGGCTGAGGAATATCTGGAACAGTCAGAGGAGAAGCTGTGGCTGGGAGAGCCTGAGGGAACAGCCATCACTGATCGCTGGTGAGTCTAGCTACTTCTTTCTAGATCACCGTGAAAGGAGTGTTGGAAGTTTTCCCAGCCTCCCCCAACCTCTTCCATCCACATTCTTAAACCAACTTGCAGTCCCCTCTTTTTCTACTTTATTTTTTAAGGTTTCCACTTGTTTTATCCTGTATGAATTAATGTTTCAAATATAGTCAAGGTTTGTATCTATTCTACCAGAATTTAGAAATTTCCTTTATATACCCTGTTCCCTTTTTAATTTTGATCCTGCTGCTGTCTATTCCTTCTCTCTGCAAAGATGTGTTTGGGAAGGGGAGAGGTAAAAAGATAGTTAATACTTCCCCACTCCTGTCCAATGTCCTTATTAATGTAAATTAGAACTTGTAGGTCCTCAGCAAGAGAGTGGAGTATATCACCCTCTCTTTTCTCCCATACGAACTGTAATTGCCATGGGCTGAGAGTGGGGAACAGCATGGCGAAGGTGGTGGCAGAGTAATGTGTAAAATTAGTTTGTTCTTACCTGTTCCAGGAATGATGAATATCATCCTGAGGAGGATCTGCAGCATACGGCGAGTGACTTTGTGGCTAAGGTGGATGACCCCAAATTGGCCAGCTCTGAGGTGAGCCACATCTCCTGCTGCTTTGCCCAGCAGAGCTGGTCTTGGAAGGCAGGAGTCTTGCTTCTCTTACTCCACTTTAGTTTAAAGAGAAGGAGAAGAGATCCTAGGTCTGTTCCTTTCTGTTGGAGAAGAGAAACTTAGGATCCTACCTCTTTCTTCCAAAATTTCCTAATTTCCTCACCTACTAACCTTTCTCTTTTCTGGTGTCTTCTTAAATCTCTAGAGCCAGAAATCCCTTTCTTTTTGCTGTCTCCCTTCTTGCAGGGTCTTTATCATATCCTCTCTGTAGGTAGAGATGGTCGGGGGAGGGGCAAGTACAGGGTCCTCTTGGGCATGGTTGAGAGTGCACACCTGGAAGTCCTCTCCCAAGTGGCCTATGTGTGTCTCTGTGCCCCAGTTCCTGAAATTCGTGCGGCAGATTGGCGAGGGGCAGGTGTCCTTGGAGTCCGGTGCAGGGTCGGGCCGAGCTCAGGCAGAACAGTGGGCAGCAGAGTTTATACAGCAGCAGGTAGGACATTGTCACTTCTCAGTCCCACTTCAGAGCCAGTTGGTGCCCCAGACCTTGGGTTCAGTGTTCGGTAGACCCAGACGGGGAAGAGATTTTATTGCCAGCTTGTCTTGATAGCATCCAGGTCCTCAGTGGGTGGGAAAGAAATTCTGAGAATGTTCTTCTCAGAAGTGTCCAGGTTGGTGGTGTTTAGTGGGTAGAAAGTTGGTGGTGATAGTACTGACCATCTTCTTTGTCACAGGGTACATCAGATGCCTGGGTTGACCAGTTCACAAGACCAGTAAACACATCTGCCCTTGATATGGAATTTGAACGAGCCAAGTCAGCTATAGAGGTGAGAGCAGATAGTGCAGGAGCGGACACCCCAAGAGAAAACATTCCCTTACAGAGAGTGTGTGTGTGGTCCTGGATCATCTGTCACAATTCCTTGGGGTTGGGTGGGTACCTTTAAAAAATGCAGATTGCTGGGCTTTGCCCCAGACTGCTGAATCAGAATCTGGAGGTAGGCTCTGGGAATCCACATTTTAAAAAAGCTCTTCAGATGATTCTCAAACACATTGAAATTCAAAAACTACTGCCTTGGGTAATCCATCCTAGTGGAGCTGGGGGTGGGGTGGGGTGGTCATGATGGATCTCCTTTTTCTATCTGCCTTCCCTTCCTTACAGTCTGATGTCGATTTCTGGGACAAGTTGCAGGCAGAGTTGGAAGAGATGGCAAAGCGGGATGCTGAGGCTCACCCCTGGCTTTCTGACTACGATGACCTCACGTCTGCTTCCTATGATAAGGTAAGAACTCCTAGTTTTTCAGGTTTCAGAATCTCCTTCTTTATTATCTTTCCCTTAATCCCAAGTTTAAGGGTACTCACTTTCAAGTAGTTATTTTCTCGAGCCCCTTTCCATGAAAAGAAGTCTGAATTATTCCCTTGCCCCTGCTTTCCTCTAGTTGAGTGTGTGCTTTATTCTTGGGATGTAATGGTTTATAAGACTGCCCTTGTCAAACCACAACAAATACAGTGACGTGTCACCTATGAAGGAGGTTTGCACATGGTACATTAAGAGCACAGATGAAGTAGCTCTGCTTTGGAAGTCAGGTTGGGAATGTTTTGAGAAAATTGCCTTTTGGGTTTTTATACTGTATAGAGATGTAACAAGAACATACCTGTTTTCTTTTCTTTTTTTAAGAACATACCTATTTCAACATGAGTATACTTTTTATACATTTATCTCAAATCTATCTCCTATAATGTATCACTTTTTAAACCCCCATTGTAATTATTTAATTTTCATTTGTGACACATAATTTGCTTCTGATGATTTATCATGGTTTAGAACTTTGCTGATAGGATTTAACTATTCCTGATTCTTCATTAGTTTCACAAAATAATGATAAAGTGCCTCATCTCTTTATGATACACAGTTTCATTCTAATTTGTCCTTAACTACATATTTAGAAAGGCCCTGCCTGGTATTTTGTGTCTTGTTTTCATTCTGGTATATTGTTTTGTGATAAGTATTTACTCCTCAAAAGCAACATTTTATTTCCTAATCATTTTATTTTCTAGTCACTGGTAAGTCATACGGCTTACTAGTGAATTCTGTCTTACCTTATTAATTCTCTGCTTTATATAAAATGCCAATTGACGAGGTTTTGCAGATTGCATCATAACTCTTTTCTCAAATGAGAAATCCTCAGCTAGAACAGTGTCTTTCAGAAGTATTCTCTGGCCACCTGGATTTGGGGATCCAGCTTTCACTTACTATCAGATAAAGATTAATATTCATAATTATTAAGAATGAAATTGAAGAATAAATTAAAATTTTCAAAGTGCTTGAACATATGTTACCAGTCAATGCATGCAACGACCCTATGAGCTAGGTGAGAGTTACATTTGAATCGCAGGGCCTCCGATTCCAAATTGCATTTCCTTTATACATCATCAAATTATTGAAGTGTAACAAGAAATGCACTTTGAATAGCTATGGAATGTTTACCTCATTACTGTAAGGAGGTCCTGTTATGAAACGTGTTCTGTCCAGTGGTGAGAAGTCAAGGGTGTGGAAATGCAGGCCTGTGAAGACTTCCTAAATTCATCTTATTCCCAGCACGGGTGAGTTTGTCGACTTGCCTAGCTTTCCAGTTATTGTGAGCAGGAGATGGCAGCATGAGCCTGGTACCGAATAATTTCACTGTAGTCATAGACAGGCTTTATAACGTGGAGATTTTTGCCAGCATTTAATTCTGATACCTGTTTGGAGGCCTTCAGCTTCTCTATCTCTCTCTAGAATGTCATCCTACCTTGCCTGCTGCTCTGACCGAAATCCCTCTTAGATGATTTCTCACGTGCTTCCCTTCCTTGTAGGGGTACCAGTTTGAGGAAGAGAACCCCTTGCGTGATCACCCTCAGCCTTTCGAAGAAGGGCTACGGCGACTTCAGGAAGGGGACCTGCCCAATGCTGTGCTGCTTTTTGAGGCGGCTGTGCAGCAGGATCCTAAGCACATGGAAGTGAGTGACTCATTATTCTGATTTCAGATTAGAGACTGCTTCTTCCAGTTTTGAGGGAGGCCCCAAAGAGAATAGTGCAGATGGCTTTGGGCCTGGGTGATGGCCTAGGATAGCGGGTTGAGAGAGAGGTGATGACTGGGAGCCAGAGGAGAGAGGGTGGAAAGGTGAATACTGGGGTGATGGAATCTGTCAACTTCCCTCCAGGCTTGGCAGTATCTGGGTACCACCCAGGCAGAGAATGAACAAGAACTGTTAGCCATCAGTGCGCTGCGGAGGTGAGTACGCTGAAAGGTGGGGGTGAGGTGGTTCCAGGGCTCCACAGATAACCTTTAGAATGATAGGAGCCCAGATCCAGATCCTTGTCTTTTTTTCTGATCACCAAAAAGAGTGTTTTCTAATGATGAAACTCTGAGGTTTGGAATGAGTTGGAGATAACTGGTTCCAGTCCTTTGTAAGCTTTGGATTATATTTGTTGGACCCTGGTTGGTTCCTTGGCTGCTAAAACTTTCCCCTTCTCAGATCTGTAACTTTATTATTAACTCATGTGTCAGAGGATTCCTCTATATCTCAATCTGAGGAGGTTAGGCAGGTGAGGCCGTCATGACTCTGCATTTCAGAACTTGGCTTGGATTCCAGAGTGCTGATGAGTGCCAGTGTCATTGCAAATACCAAGTTTGCTCATCCCTGTCCAAACAGGTGTCTGGAGCTAAAGCCAGATAATCGGACAGCACTGATGGCTCTGGCTGTAAGCTTCACGAATGAGTCCCTGCAACGACAGGCCTGTGAAACCCTGCGAGACTGGCTGCGCTACACACCAGCCTATGCCCATCTGGTGGCACCTGGTGAAGAAGGGGCTGGTGGGGCAGGACTAGGTCCCAGCAAGCGTATCCTGGGATCTCTGTTGTCTGAGTGAGTGTGAGGGGTTCCTGGGATGCGGATTAGTAACCTGAGTCCCAGTAAGAGGGTGACCTTGATTTTGGAAGTATGGGTAGATTGAGACACACAGGTGTAAAAGTGGATGGGAAACTCAGGGTCAACTTGAAGGAGGTCTGCATTCTACAGTGCCCTGCTGGGAATGAAACGTAAAACCAGATTTCTAAATTGGAATTTAGGAGGGATGGCTGATAGATTGATAAATCTTGGGGATATGATTGACTAGTTAAGGAATTATTTGGTGGGTAGGGATATAGACATATCCATGTACCTACTTTTTAAATGTTATTCTTTTCCAGTTCCCTGTTTCTTGAAGTGAAAGAGCTCTTCCTGGCCGCTGTGCGCCTGGACCCTACATCCATTGACCCTGATGTGCAGTGTGGCTTGGGAGTCCTTTTCAACCTGAGTGGGGAGTATGATAAGGCTGTGGACTGTTTCACAGCTGCCCTCAGTGTTCATCCCAATGTGAGCCTCAGGCGAGGAGCGGAGATGGGACATGACTCTGTACCTTACTGAAGAATCGTTTGTGTGGACTTGTAGAATCACGGGCTGTTTTATTCTAGCGTTCCATGCACTGACTGCCTTAGGAGGATTGGGAAAAGAAGGGTGGGAGTATAGGATCATCTGGACAAAAGGGAGTCTGCATAGGGTGAGAGGGGTTACATTGTAGTCACACAATGAACTGTTGAGAACGGGTCGGGGTGCTGACACATCTTAGCTAAACAGTGAAGCCGGGGGAGGAGTGGGCAGAATTTGGTTTGAGCCTCGCTCACGTTCTCAACCCTTCTCTATCCCTATTCCAGGACTATTTGCTGTGGAACAAGCTAGGGGCCACCCTGGCCAATGGAAACCAGAGTGAGGAAGCCGTAGCTGCGTACCGCAGGGCCCTAGAGCTACAGCCTGGCTACATCCGGTCCCGCTATAATTTGGGCATCAGCTGCATCAACCTTGGGGCTCACCGGTGAGAGTGTCTGTTGAGTAATGACTGAATCAACTTTTTCTGTGTGCCCCTGGCCCCAGCTGCTTGTTCCCTGACCCGTCCCCTGACTAAGCAGCCCCAGCTTCCCTCCGCCCACGCTGGCCAGCCTGCCTCCTTCCACTGCTGTTCTCACCAGGCCTCATCCCTCCTCTTCCCTACAGGGAGGCTGTGGAGCACTTTCTGGAGGCCCTGAACATGCAGAGGAAAAGCCGGGGCCCTCAGGGCGAAGGGGGTGCCATGTCGGAGAACATCTGGAGCACCCTGCGCCTGGCGTTGTCTATGTTAGGCCAGAGTGATGCCTATGGGGCAGCTGACGCCCGGGATCTGTCCACCCTCCTAGCTATGTTTGGCCTGCCCCAGTGACAGTGGGATGCGATGCACTGTGAGTGTCTGCCCGAGGGGTCCCCACTCAGGATGTGACTCCCTCTCCCCAGATGGACCTACCAAGGGGGTGGGCTGATGACCATAAGCGGTACAGCCTTTCGGGAGCTCCCTCATTGTAGGGGTGGGTGGTCTGTGTTCTAGATCCTACATAATTGTAGGAAAATGAGCTGTGCTGTCTGAGTCCCTGGTAATTCAAGGGCTTGTACATCCAGTTACAGATCTCTGCTCATCATGCCCTTTCTTGGTGCTGCTTTTTGGGTAGGGCCTAACAACATAGGGTAACTGTTGTTATCAGCTGCCATTTCTGATTGGGTCTACCACATGTGTAATGTCTGTCCTTTCCCCCACGTTTACTAGGAATTGGTAATAGTCCAGCTTCCTCGGGTAGCTGTGTTTAAAAGGAGGTTCTCCTACTGTGCACCTCTCATGACGACTGTCCCTGGGGTGGTTTGTGTTAGGAGTTGGCCTGTTTGAAATGTTGGTTTGGCTCAGCAGAACTGAATTTTAGTAGGGTGCTCACAATGCTGTCGTTCTTGGACCCCTCCTGGCTGTGGGCTCAGATTCCCTGTGCATACGATGCTGATTCACTAGTGCTGGTATCATTATCATAGGAGTCCTCAGGGGCTGCCAGGGTCAGTTGCTTGAGAGAGTGTTGGGGGTGGGGTAGGAGGAAGGCTCATTTGTGAAGTGAGCCTGGCGGGGCTAGATGGATCAGATCAAGGGCTCTGAATTCGGGCCTTTGGTGGGAGCACAAAGCAAGTGGGATGAGGGGTGTGGTGAGTGCAGCAGTCCCTCCCCCTCTTAGAAAGGCCTGAGACTAGGAATTGAGCTAACTCTTCTAGAAAATCGATTCAGTAGTTGCAATCTTGCCAAATTCCTAGCAAAGAGGGGGTTCAGTGTTACCATAAGCCTTTGCTGTACTTCTCCAAATGTTTCTAGGGGACAGTGTTGAGAAACCCCTTCCCCCGTATTACCTCCACAAGGTGAAGATTGCAGGAAGGTGAGGGAGCAGCTTGGATTCTTCACTGTCCCCTGTGTGGGGAGATACACTAACCCCCAGAGATGACAGCTAAGCCTCTTGCCTTGTCTTTAGTAGCTAATGATCAGAGTGTTTTGTTTTTTTTTAAAACTACATGGTCCCAAGATTCCATCCTGAAATTTATTTTTCTTTGTATGAGTATGTGTAAATGATTTAAAAATGAAACTGTAAAATATTTGTGTGAAGAATAAATTGAACTGATGTGGGTATGAGTTCTGCTGCCTGTTGTGAAGCTGGGGTGGTGGGAGGTGCGTTGGTGTTTGGAGGATGGGTGTTCAGCATTGTTCTTCTTCTGTTTATCTCTCAACTTCTCATTGATATATTGGTTTCCCATCCATGTGTCTAGTAATTACTGAGCACCTAATATTGCTACGTACTCTGGATGAGATGGATAATGTCCCTGTGTTCATGGAGCTTCTGGTTTTGCAGGAGAGACAGATGTTTAATAACCATGAAGTTTTACACTTGTGTTACTACTACGAAGGAAAATATGCAGTGCCATATAATTGTCAGGTGGTTTTGTATTAGGAATAACATGGGAGGATTCTGATAATTTTTCAATGCTTAGGGCTTCTAAAGGCTTTCGTCTTGCTCTGCCTGGTTTTGTCAGGAACTGTATCAAGAGCCCTATCAAGATGTGTATCTATCTTGAGGAAAAATTAAAAAATATAAACAAATATTTATATTTGAAGATAGATGTTCATGGCCACATTAGAAAGGGAAAAAAATTTCTAAAAGAGAACTGGTTCAGTAAATTATCCAGACAGTGAAATATATAGCTGTTTAATTATATTTATGGAACAATTTCCAATGACAATAAATGCTAATGAGAATAAAAAGTTAGCACATTATTTACAGATTATCAAGAAAGAAATGTATTGAAAAGAGAATAAGGAAATAACTCAACATGCTGAAAGTGAAGATTGAGTGATTTTTCCCTTGCTTTGTCATACTTCTCTGTAATTTCTAAGTTTTCTTAGTGTATGTGTAATACTTCTATAGAAAAGAAAATTAAAGAAAACAGCATGGGGGAGGAGGGCGGGAGGCAGCGGTGGCATCTGTGGTCACCTGGGTGATAACGGGGCAGCTGGTGTCCTGGACTCTGAAAGGGTGTGGAGCAAAGCCAGTCCTGGGGGTGGGCCGGGCAGGCTGAGGCAGTGCTTCCACACGGTGTAGACACAAGAAGAAAAAAGTCTGGCTGAGTAAATGCCTTAAGACTTGAGCTAACACCTGGTTTAGGCCAAGTCCCAGGTTTATCTGCTTCACCTGCTTTTGGTAGCATGACGGTGTCCGAGAGGATGCTTTTCTTGCGTGGTTAGTGCTAGGTGCATCTTTTGAACCCAAATCAAATTCAGCCAATATTTATTGAGCTCCACCACATTCCAAGTACTGTTCCAGGAACCAGGGGTACAATTCACAAGGCAGACAAGGTCCCTACTGTCATGGTGTACATATTAGTTGGGGAAGGGACATAATACACAAATGAGTAAAAAAAATTTCAGTTATAGGTGCCATGAAGAAATCAAAATGGCATGATACCCTAGAGAGTAAAGGGGAGAGCTTGTGGGAGCAACATTAGGATGGTCAGGAAAGGCCTTTTTCATGAGGTGGTCTGCGTCACTGGGAGGAGCTGCTATGGGGAGTCCTGGTGGGGAAGCGCTCCAGGTCCTGGGGGCAGGTGTGCGGGCTCTGATCTGGGGCCAGAAGAGCTCTGTGTATTTCAACATGAAGAATGAGGCTGGAGCGTAGTGAACGAGGGGGGTGGGAGTGGTGGCAGGCCTGAACCCTCCCCCAGCCCCAGCCCCCTCTCCCTCTCAGCCAAGCTTCTTCAAGGAGTGGGCCGTGCTCGCTGCCTCCACTCAAGGCCCTTCCATTCACATCTGCCCCGACTGTACTGTTTCCGGCGCTCACCACCCCACTGAAACCGCCTTGCTGAGGTCACCAATGACTCCGCATATTGCCAAAGCCAATGGACACATTTATTTCTGCTCTTACTTGAGCTAACTGTGGCATTTGATCCTGAGGCAGCTCTGCCTCACCTCATTGTGCAGGGTGTGCACTGCGTTATTTTGGGGGTGGGCATTAACAGCCCACATGAATGCTCTGTGGTGCTGCACCGTGCACAGTCTGCGTGGCTGTAGTCAGAGGCCTGCATTGTTGACTGCTCTTCTGTAAACCTCCCCTGCTTCTGTGGTTTCTTCTCTCCTAAGGTTCTACTTCTGTCTCCATTTTGTGTCTCTATCTGCTCCTTAAATGTTCATGTTCCTCAGGGCTCTTGTCCTGCTTTCCTTGCTTTACAGGATCCCTTGGTGGCCTCATCCACACCTGCGGCTATAACTACATTTAAATGCTGATGACAGCCCAGCCTAGGTCTCCAGCCCAGGCTTTAGATACACGATACACTTAATATATTCTTTTCCCTCCACTTGGATGTTCCCAGGCACTTTAAACTCAAATTCAAGACACGAATTTCCTTCCAAAAATCTCATTTCACAAACCTGTGAGTCGAAAACAGTGCGTGGACCTGGACTCCTCCTTATGCCCCTGTAATACTCCTTTAATCACCCAGGGGTGATCTGGAGGGTCTGCTTCGAGACAGCTCACAAAGGTTCTCTGGTCTCTGTGCCTTTATTACTTTTGTTCATGGGCTCATCGTCTTTCTTGGGTTACTGTGATAGCTTCTTGTTTTTTTTCATTTCTTTCACCCTGAACTCCTCATTACTGAAACTGATGTTCTTCTTAAACGTGACATGCCCTCTCCTACCTCTGACTTCTCACAACTGTGCATGATGTTTAGAGGTTTAATCAGTGCCTGTTGAATGCACTGAATGCATACTGAAAATGTGGGTTGAGGAGCCCAGAAATGCCAAAGGAGCTGACCCGTGTGTGGAGATAATATTTTGATTCTCCCCTAACTGGAGAAGATAACTTTAAATTCTTGGTCACTGTACCTTCCTCCCTCAAGGGAAAGTGCCCTGAGACAAAGGTATAGATAGGATGAGTAGTTGCTGGAGGGCTCCACTAAAGCAGAGCACACTCTCCTTCAGAACAAAGCCATGCAATGAGCCAGAAACCCTGCCCAGCTGCTCTTGGTGTGGAAGAGCGAACACAGCTCCTGGAGAGGGATTTCTGCAGGGGTTGGGGTGTGTGTTTCGGAGATTAAAACTATGCAGCTTGGGGGCCGGCCCGGTGGCGCACTGCTATAGTGTGCCGCTTGGGAAGCGCGGCGGCGCTCCCGCCGAGGGTTCGGATCCCACATACAGACCGGTTCCCGCTCACTGGCTGAGCGAGGTGTGGGAGCAACACCGAGGGTTGCGATTCCGTTGCCGGTCCTGGTCCGGTACGGGGGCGACACTGAGGGTTGCGATCCGTTGCCGGACACGGAAAAAGACAAAAAAAAGGAAAAAAAAAAAAACAACTATGCAGCTTGGCAACAGAGCTTGCGAGGAGTTAGTGAGAGGACCCTGAAGCCGCTTGTCAGAAGGGAGGAGTGTGATGAGACAGTAATGGTGGAGAGACCACGTTGGGTATGACTAATTGCTGACTCCCGTGCCCACCACTGGTGCTGCAGATGCCACGGACATCTGAATGAACTGCTTTCTGGTACCTGGTGAAAATCTACACAACTACGACAGTTGTTGAGTAAGGCAAATCATAACTAAAGCCAAAATGTTTCGTTATTTTAGTTATACTAAGTTTCTATTTGTATTGTCAGGGCCAGTGCTCAGACCCTTCAAACCCATTGTACAGACTGGGTCACCAGACCTCTCACACGCAGGTCCATGCTAGGTAATTGGAGAAAGATCCTGGGAGCCATTGGCAGATGACACGAGCTCAGTCCTTAGCAATGGCAGCAGCAGCTTACAGGTCTGGCGGTGGCGGCAGCCTCTTGGAGGGTCCCAGGGGCCCTGGTAGCAACAGCTTGCAGTAACAGCCTCCAGCAGCAGTAGCGGCCTCCCCATGGCTCCCCCGGGGGCATCCTGGGGGTGGGGGGCACTGTGGATCAGAGCCACCCATCCTTTATACTTAAGTCCCTAACCCAGGACACCTGGGCACACATGCACAATTATGGTCCCTAACCCAGGACACCTGGGCACACATGCACAATTATGTTAGACAATAACCAAGGAACACCTGGGCGCACGTGCATATTTACATCAAATGCTCAGCAAGATTATGAACATCTGAGGGGCCCTGACCATTTTCCTATATTTTCCCAACACCTTGGGTGCTGCACCTTTGGTCCTACTTTTATTTGCACAGACTGGGAAGAAGGAGAGTATTGGAACAGAACTCAGCCATGGCCCATGGTGTAGGGAAAATATATTTTGCATAATGATATATCCAACTGCCAAATTCTCTTACAAATTCAGTAGGTTTAATTAATCTGGCAATAGATTCTTTTGGATTTTTTGTAATCATAGATAATTGTACCGTATAAAAACAATGACCTTTTTATTTCATTCTCTTCAGCCGTAATAACTATTATGTCTTTATCTTATCATACTGTACTACCTCGAACCTCCAGCATAAAATTAAACAGTTTGCTCTTGCTCGTACATTCAGTGCTTCTAATTTTTCACCAGTAAGAATGACTTTTGCTGTAATTTTTTGGTAAAAACGGTTCATCAGTTTACAGAAGCTTCTGTTTCCTTTATTTGGTAAGAGTCTTTGTTGTTTGTTTTTTTAAAATCATGAATGTTACATTAAAAAACATGAATAGGTGTTGAATTTAACTTCTTTAGAAATTTTTAGATAAATATAGGCTGATAACTAATTATTTCAGTATCACATTAATCCAAAGTTCTAAAGTTATTTGGGGATTTTAGAAATTATATTGAAGCTGGCATCAATTAGCAATACAATTACTGTTGATAATCCAAATTTATCAGAGACATATGGCATCTCAAAATTTTACCCAGTTGTGTTCTTGGGTAACTTTGTAGTCCACATAATTTGTAGTAATAACTAAGGTTGATTGGAGGCGTGCACTAACACATCTCTTTTGGCCCACACTTGGGCTCATTTTGGAATCATCATCTGCCTTTCACTCCTGAGTTTAATCATCCAGTTCAAGGCACCATTTTTTAAGTTTAAATGCAAAAAATAATCGCAGTCTCTTTGTTTGAATAAATGACCCAACAGGAGCAGAAGAAAACATATCCATGTGGCCCAGTAAGAGGAAGAAAAAATTGACTACAGGACTCCAAACTATTTGGTGCTGCCTACCCTAGATCAACAGCAGATGGCGCCAAAGGACCTTAATAGCACCCAACAGCTTTGCTGCCATCTCCATTATTACCTTCTGCTTTCTCCTCCATCTACCCAAGATTGCTAAGGCCCTTGGGTTAAGAGCATAGACTCAGGAGTCAGACTGTCCATCTTCACAATACTAAATTTGCTAGATGGGTGATCTGAGTTACTTAACTTGGTTTTCCTCTTTGCAGAATAAAAATGTTAATAAAAACCCTATTTCCCAGGGTTGTTAAGATTAGACGAATTATTACATATCACAAGGAATAGTTCTATCCATAATACATTTTCAAAGTGTTAGCTATTACTTTCAGGAACATATTTCCCCCCTATATCATTCTATTACATTGCCACCTCTCCTTTAATCCACACCTAGTCTTCACAGGAAACTTTCTATGACCAACGGACTGCGAAAAAAATATTTAGATCTGATTTACAGGTGGTTCTGGTGATATGCTGGTACCACCTGAAACTAGATGACCACAGCACTATAGAATCCCATAAGAGTGATCCTGAAATAGAATCCCATAAGAGTGATCCTGAAATAGAATCCCTTAAGAGTGATCCTGAAAGGCAGTGAGGAGGAAATATCTTCTTAATGGACAAACTTTGAGCAGTGCAGTTGTCTGCTCTGCCTGGAATGAGAGAGAGCCAGAAGCTATGGATCTAAACTGATTCATGAGTAGTGGCTAATGGTTTGGCTAGATGTTCAGAGACTTAGAAGAAACAAGGTGGAAGGATTGGCAACAATGAGTTGGAGAAGAGGTATGTAGATCAACCTTTTGCAAGGGCACGAGTGTGGAGATACCTGCGATCTGTGTGAATGCTCACCAGATTTCATCTATTGTAGACGTGGTGCTCAAAAATCATCTTGACAAGATGACCTTCTTTGTGAATGCCAAACAACTGCTTTCCCAGGCTACTTTAGTGCTGCTCATTGGACTCATGTACAAAGTGGCCATAGTGGCAAGAACAGAGATTATAAAAGGATCAGCAATTGGACTTTTCCTCATCAAGACTGATCTGGTACGTTTTTGGTAAGTACCAAACCTGGTAATTGCAGAGTCCAAAGCCTCATTCTCAGTATTACACTATGCCTTCCAGGACTGACCATCCACCTGGTAGCAGGCTAATTACATTAAATCTCTTTCATCATGGATAAGAATATGATTATTTTCCTCACTGGCATAGTCACTTACTCTGGATATGGGTTTGTCTTCCATGTTCATAACACTTCTGCTGGCACCATCATTCTTAGACTTACTGAATTCTTATTCACTGTGGCGGTATTCTATGCAGTACTGCTTCTACACTGCGAACCTGTTGTGCAGCATAGAAATCAGGCAATGTGTTCATTCCCGTAACAGTCACCAGTCTTACCGTGTATCATTTCATCACTCAGAAGTAGATGGTCTGGGGCCAGCCCGGTGGCGCGCTGGAGAGTGCACCGCTTGGGAGCGCGGTGGTGCTCCCGCCGAGGGTTCGGATCCCACATGGAGACCGGTTCCCGCTCACTGGTTGAGCGCGGTGCGGGCGCAACACCGAGGGTTGCGATCCCGCGGTCAGTAAAAAAGACAAAAAAAAAGGAAAAAAAAAAAGAAGTAGCTGGTCTGATAGAATTATGAAATTGTTTGTTGAAAACTTAATTATGGCATCAGCTGAATGACAACCATTTTAGGGGCTAGAGTTCTATCCTAGTATAGATACCATGTGGTCTATGGGCAGAATAAATGACGAAGATAAGGTGATGTTTTTTCTCCCATAGCCAGAAAACATAGGTGTAGGAACAGAAAAATGGAGGTGGAAGTGGCTCCCTTCATTGTTGTCTATTCTCCACACACAAAATTTGTGCTTTTTATACCTGCAACTTTGGAATCTTTGACTTAGAGGTCTTAGTTCTCAAGGGAAGAATATTTCTACCAGAGTACACTACTGTGGTCCCATTGCACTGGAAGTTGAGGCCACCACCTGGTCATTTTGGGCTGTTCATGCTGTTAAACAAAAGGCCATGTGGTAGGTAGGATAATGCTCCCCTCCCTGAGATGTTCACATTCTAACTCCCAGAACCTGTGAATATGTTATTTGCAGAACAAAAGGGACATCGCAGATGTGATTAAGTTGAGGATTTTGAGGTGGGGAGATTATCCTGAGTCTGGGTGGGCCAAATGTAGTCTACAAGGGTCATTTTAAATGAAGAGAGGGATGCAGGAGAGTCAGATGACAATGGAAGCAGAGGTCAGAGCGATACCATTACTGGCTGGAGAGCCTTGAGCTGGAGAATGCAGGTGGCCTCCAGAAGATGGAAAAGGGAGGGAAATAGGTTTTCCCACAGAGCTGCCAGGAGGAACCAGCCCCACAACACCTTAGTTTTCACCCTGCAAGACCCATTTTAGAATTCTGACCTCCAGAACTGTAAAATAATAAATTTGTGTTATTTTTAGCCACTACGTTTGTGGTAATTTGTTACAGCAGCAAAAGGAAACTGTATATGTGAAGAAAGGGCTTACTGAACTGGCTGAAGTAATTGATCCTGATTATCAAGGAGGAGATGGGTTCATTGCTAGACAATTGGGAAAGGAGAAACACGTCTGGAACCGGAGGTTTCTTTGAGACACCTCTCAGTACTTCCACAAACAGTGCTAAAAATTAGGAAAAAAAAAAAAAAAAAAAAAAGAAATTCATTTGGGCCGGCCCGGTGGCGCACTGCTACAGTGCACCGCTTGGGAAGTGCAGTGGCGCTCCCGCCGAGGGTTCGGATCCCACATACAGACCGTTCCCGCTCACTGGCTGAGCGAGGCACGGGAGCAACACCAAGGGTTGCGATCCCGTTGCCGGTCCCGGTCCGGTACGGGCGCGACACTGAGGGTTGCGATCCATTGCTGGACACGAAAAAAGACAAAAAGGAAAAAAAAAAAAAACCAGTGCTAAAGATTAATAAAAGACTATAATAATACAATATTGATGAGATGTCTTAGGGCTCAGGGCCTTCAGAAATAAAGATTTGACCTCCTTACCAAATATTCAAACGCAGCTGAGGTGCTGGATGGGGGCAAAGGAACCATGAATGCATAGTGGAAGAGAAGTTAAAAATATCTTTAGTCTTCTGACCAGTTACAGAAATGAGCTATGCATCCTTTCCTCTTTCATTTGTTATGTAGATATGTGTTTAAATTAATCATTTTTCCCTCTCTTCTTTCTCCATACTTTCATATGTAAGCAGTGCTGATGATAGTGAGGTGAAAATTTGACTGTAATAAAAAAGTAACTAACATCCCCCAAAGATGGATACAGTGATTGATGAGATTCTGTGTTTTGCTCTCTGGAAAGACTGAACAGGTCTTTATTTGAGGAAGGATAGTTCTATCATATTAGGTGGAGGCATGATGTTGATGTTATAGTTTGGAAGTTTAAATATGCAGAGGAGTGTGTAGATGCTGAATTTCCAGGGGGTGGACTGCATTGGATATTGCCTATTGGTACTTAATATAATCTCTGACCTTAAAACCACTCCTCTGCTCTGCAGAGGCTAGAAACCAGGAAGCCACATTTCCCAGATTCTCATCCCAGCAAGGTTCTGGTTTAGATGCACTAATGAGAAGCACATATATTTGGAAGATGGAAGAGAAGGCAGAGCCATTACTCTCTTCCGCAAGTTGTGAGTGGATGCATGGCCAATGGCAGTCTTAGCATTTGCAGTGGGCTTCTAGGTGAGCTCCAGATAGCTGAGATTATTGTTAGGGGTTTCCCATCAATTCCTGCATTAGTGCTGGCCGTGTGTGGGGATGAGGCTTACCGATGCTCACTTAGCTGTTGCAGACAGTGTCTACATGACAGCACTTACTGTGGTCAGACCTGCAGTATCTAGACACACTGCCTTGTCATGTCCACCTCTTTTATCATCCATATAACCTTGTTTAGAGACTCCAGGGTCACCACCATTTACTCCAGGATAGGTAATTTTTGTCATTCAGAGGATGGAGTTTTAATACCAGAGACAACTGTAGAATAAATTACTTAAGACCTTCTGCTTCCTTCTCATCCTACCTGTTGGAGTAACTCTGCTTGTGAACCACTGTACTTAGGAGGATAACTCTAAAGCATGCTTCCCCAGACACTGCTAAGGAAGCAAGCCAAGTTCCTGACCACTGATAGGGAATGGAAAAAATTTCTGTTTTGTGATAGGATGGGAAATGTTA
Source organism: Galeopterus variegatus (assembly GCF_000696425.1). Lineage (NCBI taxonomy): Eukaryota > Metazoa > Chordata > Mammalia > Dermoptera > Cynocephalidae > Galeopterus > Galeopterus variegatus. The sequence goes on along the minus strand of NW_007727952.1, from coordinate 163,280 downwards.
TACTGGAAGGTGGAGAAACTGCTGGGTAACAAGAGCTTCACCAGGCCAGGCTCTGCTGGGCTAAGTCAGGTTGGGTAAGAGGGCTGAGGACTCCCCCATGAATTCTCCTTGTGGCTACAGTTATTTTGCATATACAAGAGGAGAAAACCAAAGCTATGAAGAATTAGGGAATAAAGAGTGGCTGAAGCAGTATTGAGGATCTGAGACCCTCTTGGTAGGTGAGACAGAAGTAATTGAAGAATTGTAAGGTGAAGTGTTGGCCTCTTCATTAAAGGTGACTAAAATGGTACCTCATGGTAACATGAGGGCCAGGGTGGGTTCTCCCTGGAAATCTCACTAGAAAAAAACTCAGAAGTCCTCGGGCATCAGGAAATGGATTTGGGTCCAAATCCATATAGATTCCAAAAGGCTACAGGTTAAATTCCTTACTCCTGCCCCTCCCAGAGTTCCTCACTTTAGTCCAATTAACTACTCTTAGGGTAGAGCTTTCTAAATTCTTTACAATTAACTTGTATTCCAGTGACTGAAACACTCCATTTCTATAAAACACAGTTCATATCTTTTTACCTCTTCTCACTTGGTACTTTTTTTACACTCCCCTAAAAAAATCGTGAGCTTTTGGTACCTGGTGCCATTTTGGTGCAGGTGTATCACTTGTCACATTGCTCATCCAAGCTGTCAACCTATCATCTTACCCTTCATGGACCTTCCTTCCTTCTTCTTGAGGAATACAACTTTCTTTTAAAAATGTATGTTGTAGGCGCTGGCCCGTGGCTCACTCGGGAGAGTGTGGTGCTGATAACACCAAGGCCACGGGTTCGGATCCCTATATAGGGATCCGACCCCGTGGCCTTGGTGTTACACCAAGGCCACGGGGTCGGATCCCTATATAGGGATCCGACCCCGTGGCCTTGGTGTTACACCAAGGCCACGGGTTCGGATCCCTATATAGGGATGGCCGGTTAGCTCACTTGGGAGAGTGTGGAACTGACAACACCAAGTCAAGGGGTAAGATCCCCTTACAGGTCATCTTTAAAAAAATATATATGTTGAGTGCTGTGAGAAGTTCCACGGGCTTCCTCCTCCACTATTTCTTATGGGAAACATTCCTGTGGGAATCATTCCAGTAAATTCATATAGTAAAGAATAGTTCTGGATTTCTAATTGGATTCTTGAAACTACTCTCTTATAGGTTTCGGTGTCTTTATTCTGCTAATAGTTTGGATGGGATTGGTAGAATGTTCTTTGGTATTCTCTATTGAGTGCTTTGACAAGGCAATTTACAAACTTGACAAAGTCTAACCGGTCATTAACTGCCTTGTCACATTTGGAAAGCCACACAAACACGGTTCACTGCCAGAAAGTATCCAGACTTCTTACAGTTGATCATGAGCACTTGTGAAATGCAGAGAATAGAGCAAACCAGTTCACTTTTCTATAAGGTTGCCTTTGCATCCACAGTCTTCCTGGGATGGGTGACGGAAGTCCCTGTTTCTTGGCCTTCTTTCATTCATCCTTTTGTTTCCTTTTCTCCCCTTCTCATTGTTAAGGCTTCATCTTGTTCTTTTCTTTGTGCTCAGATTAACAAGATCTACTCTCCTTTTTGTTGGAGGTGAAGGCCACTGTCAGGGAAAATCATTCACACTAGTTCCTCACATTTTTTCAGAGTAGAACACCTCCAAGACAAACAAATGTCTCTCTGGTTATTGTTGATCGCATCTCATAGGCTAAATTTTTTTTTTTTTAAATAATGAAAGACCCCTTCATTGCCAGAGATGAGGATGAGGAGGAACAAAGAGAGTGAAGGGGACAGGGAAGTTTTCTACCTCATTAGGGTCATAATTTTTCAGGATTTATCCACAGATACCAGAATTTTCCTTTTTAATCATCCTCAAATGGAGGAGGTCTAGTCAGATTTGGAATCTGCCAAGAGCTAGGATTTAAAGATTTCTGTGGATCCCACTTTTGGTCTGCTTGGGTGAAATTTAAATACCTTTATTATACTCTGAGTGGCATAGGCAGTTGCAGATCTGTGGCTTTAGCTCAACTCCTCCATATCTGGCAATTTTTTATCTAGAGAGAGGCAGTTTAGTGTAATGGTTAAAAAATGAGAGATCTAAAGCTAGCTGGTCAGCTCAGCTGGTTAGAGCATGGTGTTATAACACCAATGTCAAGGGTTTGGATACCTAGGCCTGGCCCATAGCTCACTTGGGAGAGTGTGGTGCTGATAACACCAAGGCCATGGGTTCGGATCCCTATATAGGGATGACCAGTTCGCTCACTCAGGAGAGTGTGGTGCTAACAACACCAAGTCAAGGGTTAAGATCCCCTTACCGGTTATCTTTAAAAAAAAGGGGGGGGGGATTCCTGTGCTGGCCAGCCACCAAAAATGAGGGCTCTAAAGCCATAATGTGCAGGTTTGAATCTGAGCTTTGTCATTTACTAGCTGTGTGACCTAGGCAAGTTATATAACTCCTCTGTGCCTCAATTTTCTTTTCTGTAAAATTGGGGATAATATGCCGTGGAATTTTGTGAGTATTAAATGAGTTAATACATGTAAAGTACTGGTCCATAATACATTCTTTTATGTGTTCATTATTAATGTTGATGCTCTTAATTCTGTTCTACCCCCAGTACTTAGGTTTGGTATCCTAAACATATGTTGCTCATGAAATTTCAGTATAAACTCGAACTCTTTATGACCTTGCCTATAGACTTTTTTCATGTAGAACTATGCTTCCCAGATTGAAATTTACTGCTATCTCATTCCTGCATGGAGGTTTCTGGGATCAGAGAAAGTGTGATTGGTTTTCTGGATGTTTTATTTATAGATTGAAAGAGTTAATATTGTAAAAATGTCCACTCTCCTAAAATTGATGTATACATTTAATGCAGCACCAATAAACAAATCATTACATGTTGTTTTTCAAGAAACTTGACAAATGTATTCTAAAATATATCAGGAAATTCAAAGGAGCAAGGATAGTAAAGATGTCCTTGGAGGAGATAATGGGAAGACTTTCTCCACTAGGTATCAAGTCTTATCATAACGTCTTACCATAACATCTTATCATCAGGAAGACAATGTGGCATTGGCATAGGGTAGGTAATATAACAGTAAAACTCTATAGAGAGCCCATAAATAGACCCCCAAATCTATGGAACTTGATTGTGATAAAGGTGTTTCTGTAGAGCAGTCTTTTCTACACTTGACCTTAACCAAAAGGCCAAGAAGAGATAGAGCAGTCTTTTCAATAAATGCTGTAAGTATAACTGCATATCTCTATGGAAGAAATAAAATTTGATGCCTACCTCACACCATATATGAAAATCAATTCCAGATGTATTGAAAATCCATATGTAGATAATATGGGAGAATATGTTTATGACCTCAAAGGAGGTAAAGATTTAAAAATAGGTCACGAAAAACAGAAACAAAAAAGAAAAAGCACTGTAAATATTGTCTCCCAATCTGTGTGTTGTTTCTTTACTCTGTTAATTGTTTTCTTTGCTGTCTTGAAACTTTTCTGTTTGATTCAATCCCATTTCCTATTTTTTCTTTTGTTGCTTGTGCTTTTAGGGTTATATCCATGAAATCATTGCCCAGACCAATGTTGTGAAGTTTCCACTATATTTTCTTCTAGTAGTTTTGCAGTTTCAGATCTTACATTTAAGTCTTTAGTGCATTTTGAATTGATTATTGTATAAGGGGCTCATATCCAAAATACATAAGGAACTCAAACTGCTCAATAACCAGAAAATAAATAACCCTATTAAAAAATGGGCAAAGGACCTGAATAGACATTTCTCAAACAAAGGCACACAAAAGACCAACAGATAGGGCCGGCCTGGTGGCGCACTGCTATGGTGCGCCGCTTGGGAAGCGCGGTGGCGCTCCCGCCGCGAGGGTTCGGATCCCACATGCAGACCGGCCGCTCACTGGCTGAGCGAGGGGCGGGAGCAACGCCGAGGGTTGCGATCCCGTGGCCGGTCCTGGTCCGGTACGGGCGCGACACTGAGGGGTGCGATCCGTTGCCAGTCACGAAAAAAGACAAAAAGGAAAAAAAAAAAAAAAAAGACCAACAGATATGTGAAAAAATGCTCAACATCACTAGTCCTCAGGGAAATGCAAATTAAAACCACAATGAGATATCACCTCACACCTGTTAGAATAACTATTATCAAAAAGACAAAAGATAAAACAACTGTTGGCAAGGATGTGGAGAAAAGGGGATTCTTGTGCACTGTTGGTGGGAATGTAAAGTAGTATAGATATTATGAAAAACAGTATGCAGGTTCCACAAAAAAATTAAAAATAGAATTACCATATGAACCAGCAATTCCATTTCTGGGTATATATCCAAAGGAATGGAAATCAGTATGTTGAATGATGTCTGTACTCCCATGTTTACTGCAGCATTATTACAATAGCCAAGATATGGAAAAAAACTAAGTGCCATCAACAGACAAATGGATAAAGAAAATGTGGTGTATATATACAACACAATACTATTCAATTTTTAAAAAGAAGGAAATTCTGTTATTTGCAACAATATGCTTGAATCTAGAGGACATTATGCTAAGTGAAATAAAACAGGCACAGAGAAAACAAATGCTGCATGACCTCACTCATATGTGGAATGTAAAAAGGTTGAGCTCATAAAAGTAGAGAGTAGAATGGTGGTTACCAGAAGCTGGGGGTGGGCGATGAGGGGATAGGGAAAGGGGTGATATTAGCCAGAGGGTACAAAGTTCCAGTTAGACAGGAAGAATAAAGTTCTGGTGATCTATTGCACAGCATGGTGATTATAGTTAATAATTTACTGTGTACTTTTAAACAGCTAAAAGAGTGAATTTGAAATGTTCTCAATACAAAGAAATGATAAGTATGTGAGGTGATGGATGTGTTAATTAGCCTGATTTGATCATTCCATAATGTATAAAACATCACATTGTATCCCAAAAATATATACAATTATTATTCATCAATTAAAAAATAAAGAAAAAAGAATGTGCCAGGCACATATTAAGCTCTAATTAAATGTGTGCTAAACTCCCCTGTAAGTTTGTTAAAGTAATTTACACTTATTTTAGAAAATTAAGAACATGTAGAAAATTTAGATGTAACTACGGGTAACATTTTGAAACATTTGTTTGAATTTGCAAGTACATTAAATTCTAAGAAATAATAAAAAAAAAACAAACCCAAAACAAAAGAAAACGATCAATGTATTTTGCTATAAAATAAATAACTTTTTTTCTTATTAAATGACACCATTAAGAGAATGAAAAGGCAAGACACAGTTATTTGCAATACATATATTCAACAAAAGACTTAACTGAAAATAAACAAATAACTTAAAAATCCATAAGAAAAAGATAGGTATTCTAATAGGAAAATGGGCAAGAGACTCAAACAGGCACTTCTTAAAAGAGGATATCAAATTACTTAAAACTTATGATCAAGTGAGATTCATCCCAGGGATGCAAGGTTGGTTCAACATACCCAAATCAATAAATGTGATACACCACATCAATAAAATCAAAGACAAAAACCATATGATCATCTCTAAAGATGGTGAAAAAGCACTTGACAAAATTCAACACTCATTCGTGATAAAGGCTTTCTACAAGTTGGGTATAGAAGGAAAGTATCTCAACACAATTAAAGCCATACATGATAAGCTCACTGCCAAACAGGGGCTAGACAAGGATGCTCACTCTCACCACTCCTATTCAACATAGTGTTGGAAGTACTAACCAGAGCCATCGGAGAAGAGCAGGAAATAAAGGGCATCCAGACTGGAAAAGATGAAGTCAAACTATTCCTGTTTGTAGATGATATGACCCTATATATTGAACAGCCTAAAGCCCCTACAAAAAAAACTCCTAGAGTTGATAAATGATTTCAGCAAAGTTTCAGGACAAAAAATCAACACACAAAAAATCAGTCAGCATTTCTCTACTCCGTCAGTGAACATGCGGAAAAAAAAATCAAAGCTAGCCCACTTACAATAGCCACCAAAATAATGAAATACTTAGGAATAAAGTTAATCAAGGATGTGAAAAATCTCTATGATTAGAGCTACAAACTACTGTTGAGAGAAATTAAAGAGAGGACACAAGATGATGGAAAGATATCCCATGCTCTTGGATTAGAAGAATCAACATTGTGAAAATGTCCATACTACCCAAAGTGATCTACAGATTCAATTCAATCTGCATCAAACTTGCAATGACATTTTTCTCAGAAATGGAAAAACTATACTAATTTTTATATGGAATAACAAAAGACCATGAATAGCCAAAGCAATTCTGAGTGTAAATAAGTAAATAAACAAAATAAAGCTGGAAGCATAACACTAGCTGACTTTAAACTATACTACAAAGCTATAATAACCCAGACAGCATGATACTGGCATAAAAACAGATACACGGATCAATGGAATAAAATAGAGAACCCAGAAATCAACCCATACACCTACAGCCATCTGATCTTTGACAAAGGCACCAAGTCTACACACTGGGGAAGAGACTGCCTCTTCAGCAAATGGTGCTAGGAAAACTGGATATTCATATGTAAGAGAATGAAACTAGGCCAGTACCTCTCACCGTATACCAAAATCAACTCAAAGTGGATTAAAGAATTAAATATACATCCTGAAACAATAAAAGTCCTTAAAGAAAACATAGGGGAAACACTCCAGGAAGTAGGATTGGGTCAGACTTCATGAATATGACCCCAAAAGCACAGGCAACCAAAGGAAAAATATACAAATGGGATATATCAAACTAAAAAGTTTCTGCACAGCAAAAGAAACAATTAACAGAGCGAATTAACAGAGAAAACAACCAACAGAGTGGGAGAAAATATTTGCAAAGTATACAGCTGACAAAGGATTAATACCCAGAATATACAAGGACTCAAATAACTTTATAGCAAAAAAACACAAGCAACCCAATTAAAAAATGGGCAAAGTAGCTGAATAGGCATTTCTCAAAGGAAGATATACAAATGGCCAACAGACACATGAAAAAAATGCTCAACATCACTCAGCATTCGGGAAATGCAAATCAAAACCACACTGAGATACCATCTCACCCCAGTTAGGATGGCTAATATCCAAAAGACTGAGAATGATAAATGATGGGGAGTTTGTGGAGAAAAAGGATCTCTCATACACTGTTGATGGGACTGCAAAATGGTGCAATCTTTATGGAAAATGGTATGGAGGTTCCTCAGACAATTACAGATAGATCTACCATATGACCCAGCTATCCCACTGCTGGGAATATACCCAGAGGAATGGAAATCATGGAGGCCAAGGTGTACCTGTTCCCCAGTGTTCATCGCAGCACTATTTACAATAGCTAAGAGTTGGAACCAGCCCAAATGTCCATCATCAGATGAGTGGATAAGGAAACTGTGGTATATCTACACCATGGAATACTACTCATCTATAAAAATGAATAAAATATTACCATTTGCTACAACATGGATGGACTTAGAGAAAATCATATCAAGTGAAACAAGTCAGGCGCAGAAAGAGAAATACCGCATGTTCTCACTTATTTGTAGGAGCTAAAAATAAATAAATAAATACAAACAAATAATGGGTGTGGGGGGGGGGGAGAAGATGGAATGACCACAAAAATTCCTTGAACTATTTAAGTCAAGTGAACAGATACGATGGGGGGCAGGGAGGGGAGAGAGGGAGTAGGGAAGAGGAATGGGTAAAGGGTCATGAAAATCAACTACAATATACATTGAGAGGTTGAAATAAAAAACCAAAAAAATACATAAAATAAAATTTAAAAAAATAGATTGTCAGTCTATAAAAAGAAGCTCAAGTATGGACTGTTTACAAGTGAACCATTTTAAGTATAACACAGATAGCTAGAAAAAGTTTGGCAAACTACATTCAAATAAAGTAATGGGTAGAATATTATAGTAACAGTAATAAATGAAATATGAAATGGATTTACATGAGGGAACATTAGAACAAATCAAATTTTCCTGCTTTGAATAGATTAAAGCAAGAATTATCAAAAAGAGAAGGAGGGAAAATAAAAATTACTAAGAAGATAATTGAAGATAGGATATTATTACAGACCTAAAAATTTTAAAAACAAGAAGAGGATACCACAAGAAACTTCACTTGATAAATATGATAAATAAAATGAACAAATTTTTAAAAAATAACAGCAAAATTGACACATACAGAAATGTAAATCCTGAATAATTCCATATCAATTAAATAAATTAAATCTGTCATTTCAAACTTCCTCGTATAAAGAATCTTCAATCCCAGATGACTTTACTGTTAAATTCTAGTAAATGTTTATGAAATAACTAACACTAAAATTATTGAAAATTTTTCAGAAATTAGAGGGAGAGAGAACATTTTCCTACTTGCTTTCTGAGATAAAAATCTGACAACAAAACCTGGAAAATATCACATAATAATAAAATCCTGATCATTATCTCTAATTAACATAAAAAGAAAAATATGGTTAACGTATTGCCAATTCAAATCTCGAAATGTATAAAAATAGCAATAAGTATATCATGGCTAAGTGCTTTTATCCCTGGGAATAAATGGTTGTTTTAGAGTTCAAAATTCAATATAATTTAAAGGGTGTCTATTAAAATTTTAGAATAATAAGAGAAAAATATTAACATCCCTTTCCATTGGATAAATAAGACAAGGAAATCACTTTCCCAACTCCTATTCAACATTGAATGGTTTTTGCCAGGTCAATAGAAGAAGAAATAGAAATAAAATGCATAAGTAATAGAAACAAAAATTAAACTGTCTTTGAGATGAGATGTTGATGCACACAGAAAACTCAAAAGAATCCATAAAATATTATAGATAATAAGTGAAGTGGACAAGGCCCCTAGATAAAAGGTACAAAAATCAATTATTTCCATATAATAGCAGAAGCAATTAGAGAGTGAAATTTTAAAATAGAGCAACACTATTTAAAATATCATTAAAAACATAATTACTTATTAATAAATATAGCAAAAATATGTAAGCCTCTACATTGAATATTTCAAAATATTGGTAACAAAAATTGAAGAGGACCTAAATACATATTTATAGCAAGCCAATGGATTGGGATCCTCAATATTGTTAAGAAGTGAATTCTCCTCAAATGAATTTATAGATTTAGTATAACCCAAATCAAGTTCCCAGCATGCTTTTTATGGAAAGTATGGAAATTTGTATCCACTAATTTGTCATTCATCACCTGCTTTAATAAACTTCTGAGCCCAGCATGTCACCTTTACCCTTCACTGTGGTCTCATTTACTAATATCCTACTAATAATTTACTTTCTCATGTTGCTTCAAGCTGCCCTCTATACCAGGCATACTTCCATACCGTAACCCACTCATATACCAGTTTAAAATAGCCTTTTATCTCCCTAGGAAATATTTTCTCAATCTTTAAGTTGTCGTTACTACTTTTACTACCCTGTGTATGCCTCTATAGTTTTTCCTTGTTTAATTTGTGGTTGGGCTCCAGGCACCTTTGTCAATTTCTTGACAGAAACTGGAAACACCGTAATATTCTTTCAGATAAATAACCACGAACGACATAATTTCCCATATTGAGCTAAATGCCTAACGTATTTATGTTACAATGTTTTACTTACCATTTCCACTATTATAAACATCTTTATACATTTATTTTTCTAAAATTCCTAGTATAAATTCCAAGAACTGTGACCACCGGGTCAAAGTTTATTTAACTTTGTGACCAAAAGTACAGGTGTGCAGACACACACACCCATTTATTTGCTATAGACTTGCTTTTCACACTGTGGCGATTTTGTAAAGAAAACCCTATGACTATGACATCCCCATATCTGAGTATTAAAGGAGAGGAACATAGAAACCAGGCTTTAACAGTTCTCAGAACTTAGTCATTAAGAGTAATTCATCCATGGAAGAGAAGAAAGGAAAGCCATAATGAAAGAATCTAGAATCCAAATTCAGAACACGCTTTTAGACAAACACTTATTAAGATTAAGAGAAAAAAAGTTATTTAATTAGGTTCTGAAATCAGAACAGTACTAGCAGCAGCATTTGTTTATTTAAAAGGGAGAAGGGATGATCAAATGCTATAAATCGATGGCTTTTTCAAGTGATGAGAAATAAATGTAACCTAGAAAGATGACATTGCCTCTATTATCCAATTCATTTAGGATGAAACTGTAGGGATGGTTTATCAGCCATTGGCTGAAAAGCCTATCATAATAATGACACAGAATATTTATATATTATATTTCTTATGCTAACATGGCATTACCTGTACATTTCCAACCCTCATAAAGAAACAAATTAAAGGGTGATTCCTTTTTTTTCTTGAATATTGATTCCATTTTCAAATATAGTAAGTAGTACACTAAGGGGGGTTGAAACGTAGAAGTACTGAAAACATTCATCCAATTTAAGCATTGCGTCATGCAAGTTTAAATCTATTTCAGCTCTATGTGCAGACTGGGAAAGGGATAGCAGTGAATCTGCTCTTTAGCTGAAAATATGCTAAATCATTAAAAATAATGTGCAATGTAGCAATACAGTATCAAGAAAGAAAACTTTGTGCAATACTTACTTACGAATTGACTGAAGCTAAAATAAGAACTGTAAGAGATATAGTACCATGATAATTTATTTAGTTTTGTCTTAGTATTTTAGATTAGTTTTAAGGAAGGTTTACATTGATTTCAATTGAATGAACAAGTGGGCAGTATTTTCTAACTACTAGAAAATATGAGATGTTATATCATATTAAAATTATATATATATATATATATATAATTTTAATATGATATAACATCTCATATTTTCTAGTAGTTAGAAAATACTGCCCACTTGTTCATTCAATTGAAATCAATGTAAACCTTCCTTAAAACTAATCTAAAATACTAAGACAAAACTAAATAAATTATCATGGTACTATATCTCTTACAGTTCTTATTTTAGCTTCAGTCAATTCGTAAGTAAGTATTGCACAAAGTTTTCTTTCTTGATACTGTATTGCTACATTGCACATTATTTTTAATGATTTAGCATATTTTCAGCTAAAGAGCAGATTCACTGCTATCCCTTTCCCAGTCTGCACATAGAGCTGAAATAGATTTAAACTTGCATGACCTTGCACAGCTCCCTGTGTAAAATCACTATGTACTTCTCCCTCTTTTTTAAAATCATGAGAATAAGTAAGGGGACTGGAAAAGTAGTTACCCCAAACTCATTCTCATCCAGAGTTCAAAATGTCAGACTTGTTTTCCTATTACCCTCCATAGTTGTTATTTTGATCTTCACCATGGGCATCATACTATAGGTTTGTAATTGATTTTCCCTGGGAATCATAAAATAAAATTGGATTAGTTTTATTCATGTCAGTACCTCCTAATTCCATAATGCTTACTTCAGTAGTCTTGCAAGCATGCTCTTCTTTCCCATTAATTGCTAGCCCTAAATTTTCCTAGATTCTTTGGATTTTGCCTCTAAGATTATAAAAGATAAATATTTTGCATATGGTTATTTTCAACCTGTAGTAAGATAGCACAGTATATCATTCAGATTGAATGATAAGTCTCAACTATTAGCTTAAACAACTTATAAATAATTAAATGGTTATAATCCTGAATATTAAACTGTTAATCCTTTTGTTTGAATGTTTGTAAATATTGTTTTCCTAGAGAATGCATACTTAATGCATTTAGTCAGATGGTTTGCAGCTTTTGTGTGTTTAGCTACAGTGTAGTCTTCGTGGCTTTTCTTAATTTCATTCTACCTTTAATGATATTGAAGTTCTTGCTACATCAACTATTCTAAGTTTACCTGTAGTCTTCCTATCACATTGACCCTACCAGTTTTCTATTTTTCAGAATAATTCAGAACTTTTCAGTTATGGAACAAATATTACATTAATACTTTCCATAATTTTCCTAGCTGTAGTTTTAAAGAAAAAGTTAAGATTTACATATATATATATATATAAATAAATTTACAAGTGCTTCCTTGCTCATATAAATAAAATGTATGATTACAATCTGCTCTTTAATTATCTTGGTTATTTACATTTGTCTTAAACATCTCTTCACTCCTTTACAATATTTGATTTTTCAAGTTTCCTTATTGCAAATAATGCTTTATAGAAATCCTTATACATTAACTGTTGCACATTTGCTGTAGCATTTTATAAATTTTGAGGTACAAAAGTCTTAAAATTGTATGGTCTAACTTATTTTTCATTTGTGATTTTTTTGGAGAAAAAAACATGATTTACACTATAGCTTGATTTTTAGAATATTTATACCAACCAAACGGAACTACAAAATTTAGATGAAAATAAGCCTTGATGAAGAGAAAAAAGTCAATGACTATTTTCCTCAATGGTATTTTGGGAAAAGAAAAAATTGATTCGAAGCCATAATTCAAATTTAGCATTAAAATATTAAAACTTTCCAATATAATATCTATAAGATGGAACCAAAAGAAGTTGATTAAATTTTAATGGGAAAATATTGAGTTTGGAAAAGATTAGCATTATTTCTTCTTTAGATTCTTGGTAGAATTTACCCACAAAGTCATCCATCCTTGGGCATTTATTTGTTTAGAGATTTTCGATTATCGCTTCATCTTCTTACTAATTATGGGTCTGTTCAAATTTTCCAATTTTTTATGATTTAATTTTGGTAGGTTTTCCATTTTTAAAAATTTACCTATTTTTTCTCAGTTATCTCATATTTGGCATACAGTTGTTCATAGTGGTCCTTTATAATCCTTTGTATTTTTGTGGTATCATGATGGAGTTTGGATGTGTTGTCCCCTCCAAAACTCAGGTGGAAATTTGATCTCCAATGTGGCAGTGTTGGAAACTGATTGAGCTATGGGGGCGGATCCCTCATGAATGGATTAATGCTCTCCCTGGGGGAGGGGGGATTAATGAGTGAGTTCTCGCTCTATTAGTTCCCACAAGAGCGGGTTGCTTAAAAAGACCCTGGCACCTTCTCTCTCTCTTGCTTCCTCTCGCCATGTGATCTGCTTGTACCCGCCAGCTACCTGCTGCTTTCCAACATGAGTAGAAGGAGCCTGAGGCCCGTGCCAGATGCTGTCCCAGCATCATAAGCCAAATAAACTTCTCTTCTTTATGGATTATTCAGTCTTAGATATTCTGTTATAGCAACACAAAACGGACTGATACAGTTCCCAAACAAGTCAGAATCCCAGAAGGGCAGGCACTAAGTCTCACAGCTGTTGAATCCTGTGCCTTGGCTGCATGTTTGATGTCCTCTGCATGCTGTGCAGGGGTTGGGTCTCCAGGTCCTCAGGCAGCTCCACTACTATGGCTTTACTGGTCTAAAGGCCATGCTTCAGCTCCCTCAGGCTGGCTTTGCTCACTGGTAGCTTCACAGTTCTGGGGTCTCCATTGTGGTCCTGCTCCCACAGCTCCAGTAGGCATGGAGCTGATGGGGTTTCACTTCTGCAATTCCAACCACACATCTCCACTCAGCATTGCTCTAGAGAAGGCTGAGTGTGGTGACTTTGCCCCTGTGACAGATGTCTTCCTGGGTCACCAGGCTTCTTTATGTCCTTTGAAATGAGGGTGCCTCCACCTTGGGAGCCTCCACTGCTCTGGCATTCTGCCAGCCTGCAGACTTAACACTGCATGGATGCCTTCAAGGCTTCCAGCTTGTATTTTCTAAAGCTGCGGGTCCACCCACACCTGGGACTAATTTAGTCACAGCTGAAGTAGCCAAAGCAGCTGAGCTGCTGCTGTGGAGAGCAGCATCCTGAGCTGGCCCTGGGCAGTGAGCCTGCAGTGGGCACCTCAGGACTGTTCCCCAAGACCATTCTGTCTCCTTAGGCCTCTGGGCCTGTAATGGAAAAGAGAGACCCTGAAATGCCTTCAGGATCTTTTTTCCCTTCTCTTGTTCACACTTTTCTGTATTCCTCTCCTTAGCAAAGGGCCCCTGGGCTACACTCTTGCTTTTGTGGCTGGGCTGAAACTATTCAAATTATTTGTCATATGCTTTCTTTTGAATTATAAATTCTGGCTTTTCTTCATGCCTTTACTGCTATAACTCAGCATAGATGGTTACAAGTAGCCATGCAGCTTCCTTAGAAATTTCTTCCATCAAGAACCCAGGGTCAGCAACTTTAAGTTCCAAATGCCATAAAACTTGTGGGCATGGACAGAAAGCAGCCATGTTTCTTGCAAGTTCATCACAAGGGCAATTTTTGCCCTAGTTTCCAATAAACTCAGTATGATTGAGACCTCCTTAGAATCGTCTCTACAGGACAAAATTCCATAAGCATTCTGGTCACCACAATTTAACCAGTCTCTAAAATATTCCAAACTTTCCCTGGTTTTCTTGTCTTTTAAACTCACACCAGCATCTACACTATTTCTAGCCTGCACCTTCAGATTTTTCCAGCCTTTTGCCCATTACCTATTTTCAAAGCTGCTTCCACATTTTTTGAGTATCCGTTATAAGCAACACCCCACTCTTGGTACAAATGCTCTATTACTCTGTTTCTGTTACTTACAACAAAATACATGGAACTAGGTAATTTGTAAGAAAATAAAATCTATTGCTTATAGTTTTGGAGGCAGGGAACTCCAAAGTCCAGGGGACACCTCTACTGAAGGTATTCTTTGGCAGTGGCTTTACAGCAATGTAGGGGTCTCATAGGGCAGAAAATGGCAGAGCAGAGAGAGACTCTCATGTGCTTTCCTTTTAAAGCCCTCAGAACCTCAGCCCTGACCACCATTATTAATCCATTCGCTATGACATGGTTCTACAATCTAATCACCACTTCAAGGCCCCATCTTTGAATTACCATAATAGGATTTTCTACCCTCAACAGTTACAGAGGGGTCAAGTTTTCAATACCTGGAACTTTGGGGGACAAACTTTAAGCTTCAATGAGTTTGGGTTGGGACATAGAATCCACAGCAAATTTCCTTGGGGGTTAAACTTAGATTGTCTATTTCGGATCCTTTTTTTATTAACGTAGAAATTATTCACTAGAACTTTTATCTTAAAAGTGTTTTTTCTTCATCTCATAAGTTTGGTTTGTTTTTATTTTTGTTTGAAAGATACCTTTTGATTTTTCTTTAATCAATTGGCTTTTCAGAAGCATATTTGGAGTAGTTTTGATTTCCAGTTTTATGCCATTGTGGTATAAAAAAAACTTGATATATATGAATTATTTTTAAATTTGTTAAGATTTGTTTTTTGTTTTGTGTTGGTTTTTGCCCAACATATTATCTGTCCTGTACGATGTCTAAAGAATGTTTCATGTGTGCTTCAGAAACGTGTGTTCTGATACTTTGGATAGAATGTTCTGTATATGTCTTTAATGCTCATTTGGTCTATTGAGTTATACAAGTGCATTTTTGTTTGTTTGTTTGTTTGTTTTTTTCCATCTTTTTTCGTGTCTGGCAACGGATCGCAACCCTCAGTGTCGCACCCATACCGGACCGGGACCGGCAACAGGATCGCAACCCTCGGTGTTGCTCCCACACCTCGCTCAGCCAGTGAGCGGGAACCGGTCTGTATGTGGGATCCGAACCCTCGGCGGGAGCGCCACCGCGCTCCCAAGCAGCGCACTGTAGCAGTGCGCCACCGGGCCGGCCCTACAATTGCATTGTTTCCTTGGTTTTCTGTCTGAATGATCTATTGTTTAATTCAGGTTTTGAAGTTCCCTATTATTACTGTATTTCTGTCTATTTCTACAGTTCTATAAATATTTTTCTTTATATATTTAGGCTGTGTGTGTGTGTGTGTGTGTGTGTGCGTGTGTATTTATTGCTATATCCTCTTGACAAATTTACCACTTTGTTATCATTTAGTGATCTTATTTGACTCTTGTGACAGATTTTTCCTGGAAGGCTATTTTGTCTAAGTATGACTACTCTTGTATTCCTTTGGTTATATGTTTTATGAATTTTTTCTTTATCTCTTTTAGTGTCTGTGTGTTCTTATATCTAAAATGAGACTCTTGTAAGCTCTGTATTGTTGGATGTCATTTTTTTTTCCTTTTTGTCTTTTTTCGTGTCCGGCAATGAATCACAACCCTCAGTGTCTCGCCCGTACCGGACCAGGACTGGCAACGGGATCGCAACCCTCAGTGTTGTGCCTGCACCTCACTCAGCCAGTGAGCGGGAACCGGTCTGTATGTGGGATCCGAACCCTCGGCAGGAGCGCCACCGTGCTCCCAAGCGGCACACTATAGCAGTGCGCCACTGGGCCGACCTAGAAATTATTTCTGACTTATGATTCAAGAGGCTGGAAAGATCAAAAGCACAATGCTGACATGCTGAAAGGGCCTTCTTCCTACATCATAACATCACAGAAGGCATGAGGTGTAAATCTAATTGAAAAATATGTAAAGGACCTAAATATATAATTCTCTAAAGAAGATGTAAAAGTAGCAAACAGGTTTATGAAAAGGTGCTGCTTGCCATCACTAACCATCAGGGAAATGCAAATCAAACCACAGTGAGATATCGCCTCACACCCTTAAGATAGCTTTTATCATAAAGCCAAGATAGCAAATGTTGTTGAGGGTGTGGAAAAAAGAAACCCTCCTACACCACTGGTAGGGATGTAAATTGATCCAGTCGATATGAAAACAATATAGAGGCTTCTCAAACAATTAAAAACTATACTTTTTTTGTAGTTGTTACAACAAACAAACGGAAAGGACATTCTTGGGGGGGAGGGGAGAGAGGGAGGAGGGCGGGAGGTGTCGGTGATGGGCCATAATAATCATATACATTGTATATTGACAAAATAAAAATTAAAATAAATAAATAAATAAATAAATAAATAAATAAATAACAAGTTACATGTATATAATTCAACTAGAAAAAAAAAAAATTGAACTACCTTCCAATCATTCAATTCCACATCTGGGCATATACACAAAGAAAATAAAATCAGTATGTCAAAGAAATATCTGTACCCCCTTGTTCACAGCACATTATTCACAATAGCCAAGATGTAAAAACAACCTAAAGGTCCAGTGATGGAAGAATGGATAAATAATATGTGGTATATAGGAGGATACATCAAGAAGTTCTTGGAAAAACAATGAAAAATAATCTGACTCTTGCCATTAACTTTTGCAAGTACCTTCATACATATTATTCAGCCATAAAGAAAAAGGTCATCCTCTCACTTGTGACATGGATGGACCTGATGGACATTATGGTATTTAAAATAAGACAAAAAAATACAAATATTTTGATATGTTACATGTAAAATCTAAAAAAAAAAACCAAAAGAGTTAAAACAGAATGGTGGGTGCTGACAGCGAGGGGTAGTGAGATGGAAAGATGCTGATCAAAGGGTGTAACCTTTCAGTTACAAGATAAATTTGGGGGATCTAATGTAGACATTGTGACTGCAGTTCACTATGTATCGTACACTTGGGATTTTTTACGAAAGCACATTGTGTTTTCACCACAAAAAAATATGGTAACTGTGTGAGATGATGAATGTGTTAGTTAACATGATTATGCTGATTGTTACACAACATATACTTACATCAAATCATCACGATCTACACCTTAAATGTATACAATATATATTTGCAGAAAAAAAATCCACATGTCACAAAGAAAGGGGGTGAAGAGAAGAAGAAAGGGAGGAGAAAGGCAAACAAGAAAGAACAGAGGACACATTCTCAGTAAGCTTCATACTAAATCAGACAGTTATACACCAATAAGATATAAGGCAACAATCAGAACTTTACTACATGCTAGCCAATGTTCTAAGCTCCCATGGACACTAGTTAAGAATTCTCTATAGTAAGAAATACACTAAATTACTTCACAGTGGCAGAGTTTGTTTAAATTTCTCTTAGTTTAGGCTAGAGAAAAAGAAAACATTGAGGTGAAATATAGGGTTAGATTTCCTCTATTTAGGGAGATGCTTTGTGCTAAGATGAAATTACTGAGTCTGAATTTCTGTAGAACTGCCTTTGAAACCTTCATAGGATTGGAAATATGTGACATCTGTTGACACTGTTACTAGGATTTTTGAACCAAATCCCAATATGTTCACCACACCTGTCACACACTTCTGTCATGTGACAAAAAAGAACTTAAAATGACTTAACGTAGAGATCCTCGGACATATGCCCAGATTTACCCAGGTCTACATAATCACTAGAAGAGCAGTCAAGATTGTGAGACCACAAAGAAAGCTTTGGCCCTCACTATCAATTTGAAAGAAGATAACTGAAGGGGAAGAAAAATAACCAGAAAATGTAAGAGCACTAAATAGGAGATGTACCTCTGATGAGAACAAGAGAAATAAACCTAGGCTTCCCCAAAATTATTTTTACTGGAGCAGATCTTCCCAATTCACGCTTTAAGGTCTGGTTTCTTCTTTGACCTTTGGACCTTGCCTGACCTGTGTTATCTGCTCATGTATTCTCACCTACCTGGGTGTTTGGCTAGTCAATTTCTCTCTGTATATTCCTGGATTCTTTCCTTTGTCCCAAAAAGATGACCAGGTCTGGCTTAAAGACAGGAAGACCTGTTTTATTAGAAAAAGTCACATGACTCTTGATGGGAATTTTTTAATCCATCTAATTCTGTGCTCAGTGGAGAACAGAGAACACTCTGAAACAGATTGTAAAAAACTATATCCCAAAATACTTTCGTGGCACACCCATTAGAATATTTTGAAAGCATTTCAAATTTGTGGATCTTGACCTCCACTTCCAATTACTACTGAATCAAATACTAAAGGGGTAATTGCATTTTAAGGTGTGGGCAACAATACTTTATGCCACTGAATTTCTAGAATTGTTACTAAATTAGAGTGAAGGATAAAGATCACCTCAAAAAGGGGGAGACTGATGTCAAGATGAAATATCATGAAGGCTTTCTTTTCCACCAGCAAATGCCAACTTTGTTTTTCTTGAAAACAGGAATCTAAAATGCATATATGCAAAGCACAATCTCTCAAGAGACATTCTACACAGAAAGGAAATGAAAACCTTGGCGTGGATAGGGAATTCCGAATGGGAGTTATCTTCACCCAGGGAGACCAGGTTTCTGTAGTTCTCTAACATCACATCTCTATACAAAATTCCACTGAGCAGGGTCCAGGCATTCCCATTCCTCTGGAGATAATTCTACAGCCGCATCCCCAAACATTGACAGTCCCTGAAATAAAAGTAAATAAACAAATAACACAACGACCATGTGACCATGAGTAGAGTTCTTCATTTGACCCAAGGCAAAATTACAGAGTTAGGAAAACAAGTTCTGACTCATAGGAGAGACCTGAATTATCCAATAAGATACTTGTCAACATCGTAATATTCTCTAATGTAAGTTCTAACTCTGTGCAAAAAGAATGACGTAAGATTTACATAACCAGTGTAGACACTGTGGTTTCATGGGATATAAAACGTAAAATCAAAGCATTGTTACAGGAATATATGTTTTGGAGTTTTGTATTTATATCATCTAGAATAAGTTGTGTGTATTTCTTAGAAGAAAAAGTCATGGTGAATAAGAAGCATACTTCTCAAAATTTTACGTGTGCAGCAATGAAATGGAAATCTTGTTAGAATGCAAATTCTGATTTAAAGAGGCCTGGGGCTAGGCCTGAGTGTCAGCATTTCTATCAAGTTCAAGTGATACCAATGCCTTTAGTCCAAATGCTACACTTTTGAGTAGCGCCGAGGCAGAATACTGAGGAAAGGATTCACGGATGACTTTGAATTGAATGGATTGCATGTGATATGCAGGCTTCAATATAATAGTAACAACAGCAACAACACTTCTCTTTGAACACTGACTATACACAGGATGTCATTCTACCAGTTTTTTAAAAAATATTAATGCATAAAACCACAAAAATAATCTGAGAACAAATACATAAATCTTGCTTTTTTAATGAAAATGTTTTGTCAAATATCCAGTAAACGATAGTGCATGGGTTTAATCCTAGTTAATGTGTCCTAGAATTTATCTCAAAGTAACGTACACACCAGTATGCAAGATGACCTTCAAGGAATGCTCAGAGCAGATTTCAAAACTGAGAAGAGTAATAGAAATAAATTAAGAATCAATCGGCAACACAGAGTTAATCAAATAACATTTACATATTATGCATGCACGTACATACAAGTGGTAAGTATAGAGGCATCAAACATGATAAATCAGAAAAATTGTGTGTAAATAAAATACGAAAACACTCTTAATCCTTTTGCCACAGCTTTGTATGCTCTGTTATGGGAGGCCCAGGTGGCTGCACCACAGCCTCTGTTACCTGCAGGTGTTGAGAGATCTGCATGGATGATTCAGGACTTTTGCCTTGATATACATATGTTTTTATATTTCACAAGCCAACTGAAATTTCATATTAGATTTTTCATGTTGAAGAAATTATAAAAAATCAATTTTGCATGTTTAAAATGATCTGTGCTATTCTAAGTATGTCCTTCATCTCATTCTACTTCACTGAAATAACTACATTTTTTCTGATTATTCAGAACTCATATCAAATCCAGAAACATGTTTATTTTTCAGATTAACCAATACATTGAGTTTTTTAAAATGGCTTTTCATTCCTGGGAACATATCAATTTCTCTGTTTTTATAAATGTTCAGTATTGTGAAATATGAAAATGTATTTCCAAGTAGTTTCTGAATTCTTGAAGCAACCATTTTAAAGGTAGATTTACTTCATCCAAGAGATTATGGGACCATGATGATGTCACAGGGCTAGTTGGTGAACTCTGAAGTCTAAATGTTCACCGTCTCTTTAAAAGGATGAGGCGGAATGTTTGCCTCTGTTCTGAGGTCACCAGGGAGACCAGAGTTAGAGGAGGTGGCTGGAGCAGGTGAGAATGAGGTAGGAGGTGGTCAGCATTGCTCAGGAGGGTGGGCTCTGGGGCAGATGTGCTAGAAAAGGATAGATATTCAGGTATTAGCTAGAAATAAAGGCCTCTCAATGGAGTGTTTAGGATGTGGCTGTTGAGAGGATCTACAAGGAGAAATGTTTTTTAAGTACATGTAGGTGTACTCTGAAATGTTGGTGTTCTGTAACCATAAACACTGGTCTTCTAGAACTTTTCTTAGGTTTTTAATTAAAATGATGAAATAGCTACAATATTAAGAATTTTTGAATAATTAAATTCATATCTAATTTTGTGCAGCCTTTTCACAATTTTGTTCACATTTCTCTGCTCTGTGTTGGGTTTTAATGAGCTGGGTTCATCTCAAGAGCAGGCTGATACCTGGAAAGAAGCTGATGCCTGATGGCTGATCTCTGAGCTCTCGTCTCCTGCACCTCTCCCAGCCTCCCATGGGTGAGTCCAGGACTGGCCTCTTCTTCCTGGACTGTCCCTAGAACCTTCTCTCAGAGGGTAGTGATAATATCTGCTTTTCTGTGTAAACGTCCTTAAAGGAGAGGGTGTTGTATCCTTTTTTTTTTCTAAGTCCCTGGGTGTCTTTGTGGGTGACATAATGTATACTCAAATGTAAGATCACTCAAATTTTGGTGCCTTTTTATTTTAAAACTACTGACGTGGTTTTAGTTACAGGTATTTAAGAGGTATAATTTCTTGTTTTTTAGTTTTCTTTTCGGAACTTACTTCATGGGAGTAGTCTCTAGATAATTGAATTGTTGAAAACATGAATCCTGTTACTTGTGAACAGTGACTGACAACAGTGATGTGAGGCCCGGTTGTCTACTTGGTCCAAAGATTTCACCGACCAGGTTTTCTGTTGTATTTCTGATTCCAAGAGAAAAATTATCCAAGTTTTCAGTGTTGTGCAGGTAAAGTACCAATAGTGTTAAACAGTAGCAATTAAGTTTTTTTTTTTTTGTCCTTTTTGAGACCAGCTGCACCGTACTCAGCCAGTGAGAGCTGCGAGCGCACCGGTCATCCCTATATAGGATCCGAACCCACGGCAGGAGCGCTACCGCGCTCCCAGCGCTGCACCCTCCCGAGTGTGCCACGGGCTTGGCCCTTAAGTTTTAACTTAATGTTTGTATTTAGCATTTCTAGAGTGGCAATATGGGTAAAGAAAGTGATTTAATGTACCACTCATGTTTATTTGAAATATTCTAAACTGTAACCTAAACTTTTTAGTTGTGTTTAATTATTTGTAAGAATTAGATTTAGGTGCTAACACCAAAGTCAAGGGTTTGGATCCCCTACTCGGCCAGACACCCAAAAAACTAAAAGAAACAAACACATTTGATTCACAGTCTTCCTTTATTCTTACTGCAGAAAGCCATCCCCATGGAGGTAGGTTGCAGCGGTGGGGGGACTGCATCCACATGCCTTGTTGGTGAAGGCCCCTCAGGCTGCATCTTTAGTAGAAATTCAAAGTGTTCTATGAAAATTGAAATGACCCACTTTCAAGGTGTCTATCAAATTTGTTGCAAATTTGATGATTTATGGAAGCAGAAAATATGTTTTCCAAAAAGTAAATTTATAGAGAGAATGACTAAGAAATTATAATTTAGTATGTGATTGTAATTATAATTTAGTATATGATTCTATTTTAATAACAATATTGTAATATAATAACTGCTCTGCTGTATGTATTTATAAGGAGCAGGTCTCTGCATTTCATGTTATTTTTCTAATTTAAAACCCACAACCTTTTGAGGTCAGCGTTGCCTCCTGAATGAGAGCAGCTCAGTGTGACTTCCTTCGGGTCCCCAACTGGCATGGGAAGCCCCCCTTTGTGTTTGCCACCATCACAGAGGTTCCTATGCATGCTCCAGGGGTCCTGGGGTTTCCACACTGATGCTCGGTCACTCGGGCCACTGGTTTAGTTCAGCTGTGTTAGGGGATGAAGGAAGGGGTGTGGTTCTCCCCTCAGTAGCTTCTGAGTGACCAAGGAGTGCGTGGGTCACGTTCGCTCTCAGGCAGCACCTATAGCTAGACAGGAAACTGGGAAGTGACAGCATTTAGACAGAAGCAAAAAAAAAAAAAAATGAGGTTGCCAGTGATCTTAAAGTTTGTGTATTTTATATTTATTAAGGTTTTCGTTTTGTACCTGTCCTTTCCGTCAGATGGAAAATGGCATAAACCAGAGTCACAATTAGCATTTAAATGTGATTAAAGCCTGGACAGCTTGAAAAATAATTCTCATGGTTCTATCTTTTTCAGGTTTTGTTTATTTATTTATTTTTTTAAAGATGACCGGTAAGGGGATCTTAACCCTTGACCTGGTGTTGTCAGCACCACGCCCAGCCAGTGAGCGAACCGGCCATCCCTATATGGGATCCGAACCCGGGACCTTGGTGTTATCAGCACCACACTCTCCCGAGTGAGCCACGGGCCGGCCCAGGTTTTGTTGATTTAAACAAGAGTTAAAGTTTCATAAGCATGACCCTTTAGAATCTATTAGAAAGCGAAAAATATATATATTAAAGCTATTGCCTAGGTCAGTATTTTCGAAGTGTCTAAGTTATCTGTCGCTGCGGACAATATCCCTAAAACTCAGTGGACTAAGACAAGGCCCGTTTCATATCTCTGAACCATGTGGAATCAGGGTGGTCCTCCTCCCACTTGGCATCCAGGAGGGTCACTGAGAAGTAGCAAGAGTCAGGGCTGCTGTGGAGGGTCCATGGCAGTGTCCCTCCTGGGGCTGGGTGGTGGTGGCTGAAAGCCGGGCTCAGCTGAGCTCCTCCCCTCCACGTGGTCTCCAGCAGGGTGGTCGGCAGCCTAGGGCTCCAGAGCGCAGGGTGGACATGGCCAGTTTCCTTGTGGGTTGTCAACCTCGCTCTTGTGATCGTGTCCTTACCCCACTCATGCTGGCGCTTACTTCCTATGTTCCCTGCTCCATGTTTTGTAAAGCCTTGTCCTAAGCAGGTAAATGGCAGCAGGACGCATTTGAGTTGCTGACTGTTTTTTCCTACTAAACATTAGATACGTAACTAACTAAAGTTACCTTAATGAGTCTCCTGAAATCGTCGCACATGCCACACTTCATGAAACACTGGTCAACAGGACTTGCTTGTGCACTGCTCCACGTCTTGTAGGTAGAAGATGGTTCCGTTTCATCCTGCTTTTATTTACATGTAGGCAGGTTGTGCTCCCTCTTGTGCGTGGTTGAGTTTGTGTGATCTTTTCACTCAGTGGCTTGCTGATCATGATGTGCTGACATTTTCTCATTAGGTATGGAAGATAAAGATGACCAGAGCAATGAGGAGGCACCTGAGACTATCAAACCCATAAGCAAAGACTTCAGCCAAACCCGGGGATTAGGAAGAACCACTGTTGCTAAGTGAGAGGGTGTGGGAGATGTGGAGGCAGGCTTGCTGGGGCAGCAGCCCCCGCAGCAGCACAGCCTGGCCCTGGGACGCAGTGGGAGGCAGCCACAGCGCACTGAGCAGGTGGAGGAATTCCTTACAGCAGCTCAGCACCAAGGAAGACAGAATGATCCTGTCTCCCCTGAGGATTCCAGTGAGCTGACGTCTTGTGCAGTCACAGATGTTGCAACTGCCTTGGAAGGGAGCGTAGGAAGTACCTCTGAGATGAAAAGTGGCCTCCACTCTGGTTCCATGAGTGTACAGGAGCGACCTGCCTCTTCTGGAAAGGCCACAGGAGGAGAGGACAAGGAAGACACCTCCGACAATGACAGTGACGGCCTGACTTTGAAGGAGCTTCAGAATGACCTTCGGAGAAAGCGAGAGCAAGAGCCACCTGACAGGCTCCTGAAAGGCATCCAGAATCACCTGAGAAAGAAGCGTCGGGAGGAGAATCCCACAGAAACTGTGCATGTCGAGGCAGGCACTACTGTCAAGAATGCTCTGCCCAGCAAGCAAGAGCCAGAGACTGTCCAGAGGGTTGTGTCCCAGGCAGTGACCGATGACCAAGAGAGTCAGCTGCAGAGGAGAATAGCTCAGCATGTTAAAGATGAAGAGAGCAGGGACTCGGGCAAGCCTAAGCCCGAATGTGAGCTGCACGACCCCAATACCCTGGACCGCATGTGTCTCCAGCCTCGTAAGACCAGGTAGGACATGGGAGGACAGAGATTGACTGCCCCAGCTTTAAAAGAAATCCAGGTGATGAAAATAGTGTCTATATTTGTTTTGATTTTCAATGTTACAAAGCTAGGCTGGATGAATAATTTGTTCATTCAAAAAAGGTGAACACATCATTATCAAAAAAGGAACAAAAGGCCCGCCTAGAGCCACCCCTCCCCTGTGGTAGCCACTGGACATGTGGCTGTTTACAGTCAAAGTGGTGAGCATGGGAGGAGGTGAGAAGCCCCTGCCCCCACCCAGCCATGTGCAGCCAGTGGCTGCCGACTAGACCACACGTGGTCTCAGGAATCTGTCAGAGAGCGCTCCCCTAGACTGTTCCTTGGGAGACAGCAGAGGGCCAGGTGCAGACTGTGGTTGAACCCCAGTGTGGACATGGGGGCAGCTCAGAATCTTCACTAGGCTTTGGTGTTACAGAATCTCTATTGGCTTGTTGGTGGGACAAAGGCATCACTGCTGTTTTGAGGAGACGTTTACTGAAGTAGTTAGGGTCCAATGCCTTGAAAGACTATAGCTGACTCCAGCCAAAAAAGGATAAACAAATTTAGTTGAATGTTAGTAAAATCAAGAGAGGGACATATGTGTTCTTTGTTCTATTCTCTGTACTTTTCTGTATATTTGCATTTTCTAAGTAACAGAATGTTAAAACCAATTTAACTTCTTAATTTGTTAAAAAGTTAGTGTTTGTCCCTCACATCCCATTCCTAATATTGCTATTTTATGATTTCGGATTTACGATTTGCTGTGACTGACGCGAAGGATGGTTTCGTGGCGATTGTGGGGGCGCTTCTCAGGCTCGAGGAAGGCTTTTGGAAAGGAACAGGGAAGGTTCTATCTGCCCAAACTGCACCATTCTGCAAGTGCAAGATGAGACTGATGCAGAAACTGCAGGTCATCAGGAAACTAAATTTAGACCTGGAGATGTTGATGACACGGATTTTAGAAGTATACAAACAGTGGAGCAAAAATCTAGTGAAGAACGAGGGATAAAGAGGAAAATTGAGAAAACTGCGGAAAGAAAAAACTCAAGCTTTGCCAGCCCGTGAGTATTTTGCCTACCGAGGTAAATATTAGGGGGTTGACCTTATGGATTCCAGACTTGCTATTTGTAGAAATATCAAGGCTAGGAAAGTTTCTGTCTTGGAATTAACTAATTTCTACCAGGACGGGTGGTGCTTCTGGAGTGGGGCCTCCTGAGCTCTGCTCCCATCTCCTGCCCACACCATCTGGACAAGCATTTCTACCTACCTCATTTACTGTTGTGGATTTAATTCTTAACAATTCATTTTTATTTCCATGTTCTTGATGTTACTTACATATTTTGTGTGTATTGGCAGCATTGTTTTTCAATTGCTGAAGTACATGTGCCCTCCTGTTCCCCCCCACATACCATCTCGAGCTGCCTCTTGGCTTCTTGTGCCATCTCAGTATGAGAAACCCTGAGTGGTGGTGATGCCTGCATCAGTCCGACCCTCACTTGTTCTTTTGCTCAGTGTATCATTTCTCTGCCTTGCAGCTCTTTCCTTGATTCTCCTTCCCACCTGTTTTTTATGCTCCTCTGGGGCTGTGACTCTTCATCGTATTCTGATGTTGAGGAGAGCTGTCACGTGCTGTCATAATCTCCATTCCAGTGCCCACGAGGGGGCGTGACTCAGAGCATGTTTCACCCTGGGTCTTCCTGAGTCCCTGGCCCACCCCTACCCTGGCAGCTTGTCCTCTAACAGGGGCCAACCGAGCAGGAAACTTTCAGGTTGCTATGTCTCAAAGTATCTCTGCCTCATGAACACTCTTGCACTGTGTTAGCTGCAAGGTGGAAATGTGCAAGGACTGAGCCATTTGAATAAATGTGCCATGAAATGGAAATATGACGTTCCTGTTAATATCACAGTCATTAAGAAAAATTAATGGGAAAATTATCTATTCCATGTCTTTATTGTCAATGTATTTGACTTAAGCCTATATAAAATTTTATTCTAAGTAAAAGAGATTCTATGGAGGGAAAATAACTATGTTAATTATTTAATTTGAGATATAAGTTTTCACTTAAGTACACTTGAGGGATGTGTTCATGTGTACTTAGTCTTCACCATCAAAACAGAAGCAACCAAGTGTACTTCTTGTGCTGTATTAGGTTTCTGATACTGTATAACACCTTACCACAAACTTAGCTTGGAACAACACATATTTATGGTCTCAGTTTCTGTAGTTCTCAAGCCTGAGCATGGCTTAGCTGGGCCCTCTGCTCAGGGTCTTAACAGGACTGCAGTCAATCAGAGGCTGAACAGGGGAAAGATCCCCTTCCAGAAACCTAGAAGGCTTCACGTTGTTCAGCATATAAGTATGTCTGATGCAATTTTTGTGGCATATTTATATAATACTTTTTGTTGTTCTGAAATTCAGATTTAGTTGTGTGTCCTGTGTATTATCCAGCAGCCTTACTCAGATCCTGACCTTGGTTGGCCCTCTCAGAACAGGGCAGCTTATTTCACAATCAGCAATGGAGTCTCTTCTCTTGGAGAAAGGCTAGTTTCTCTTAAGGGTTTTTGCCTGATGAAGTCAGGCCCTTTCTGGTTGTCTCATTTGGGGCCTTGATTACATCTCTGCACGTTGGTCCTATAGCAGAACCTCATTGTGGATATGAAATCTCATCATGTCCATGGACCTTGCTCACACTCAAGGGGGAGGGAATTATATGGAGCTTATGTACCAGAGGCAGGAGTCATGGGGGTCACCTTAGAGTTCTGTCCTCCACAGGTGGTGTGAAGGACAGTTAAAATGTGTCAGGGAAATACACTCATGTAGTTTGAATAAGTAAAGATAGGACTTTATTCATATGAAAAATATTGATATCTCAATTAAAAACAGTGAGCTTGGTACTCTACATAGTGATTTTACATGCACTTTAATGCTGGAATTGGCCAGCACACTGTCTGAAGCTCCCTGTTTTGCTCTGCAGGTGGTAGAGGCTCCAGGCCCCTCCAGGTGTACCCGCCCTGGGTGCTCCAGTGTGGTGCAGCCTGCTCTGGCCTACTGCAGCAAGGACAGTATTCTTAAACATGCTGCAGCTACTATGAAATGTCTAAGTTCAGGCAAAGAACAGAAGCCAAAATCTAAGGAAGAGATCAAGATGAACACCTAAGGAGAAGATCAAGATGAAGCCAGAAAAGCTCCGTCTTCCACAGTATAGTGTTCAGGTAAGCTAAGACCAGCGATTTGAACAATTGGAGCAAAATTTGTATAAAAGTGTTTCCCCCTCACGACTTAGTTTTTTTAAAAAATTTATTTGTAGAATGGTGGGGATGGCAGGTCAGATGTACTGCAGATAGTATCGCCTTTGCCTTTGTCTTCCACCTTTTCCACCTATTTTTTTCATTACCCATTAGCTGAAATTCAGTCATGTAAATGCAGTAAAGCAAAGGCAGGCAACTCGCTGCTGCATGGAGAACATAAGACTTCAGGACACTGGTAGCAGTCTTGACAGAAAAGTTGGTAGCCACCCGATGGAGTTTGTATAGAAAGTAGGCACACAGGGCAGTTGGGAAGGAGGTGAGCTCTGGAAAGGGCTATGTTCTTCATTTAGAGCAGTTCCAGGTTCACAGCAGTATTGGGCAGGAAGTAGAGGATTTCCCATGTATATCCCTGACCCACACATGTATAGCCTGTCAAAATTGCCTGACAAAGTGGTACATTTGTTACAGTTAATGAAACAGATTTACACATCATTATCATCCAAAGGTCATAGTTTACATTAGAGTTCACACATTTTTGTGTATTCTGTGGGTTTGGACAGATGTTTAATGATACATATCTACCATGGTACCATTGCAGACTTTCATTGCCCTGAAATCCTCTCTGCTCTGCCCACTCATCCATTCCTCCTCCATAACCTCTTGTAACCTCTGATCTTTTTACTGTCTCCATAGTTTACCTGTTTTTGTTTATTTACTTATTTTTTATTTTAGTTTTTGCTAAAAGAGAATATTTAATACAAATGCATATATCAGTAAAAAAGAAAGATCTCAAATCAACAGTTATCTTTGCACCTTAGGAAACTAGAAAATGAAGAGCAAACTAAGCCCAGACCTAGCAAAGAATGTAAATAATAAAAATGAGAGCAAAGGTAAAAGAAACAGACAATAGAAAAAATGTGGGGAAAATCAATGAAACTAAACGTTGGTACTTTGATGAAGTCCACAAAATTGGCAAACCGTGATCTAGATGGACAAAGAAAAACGAGAGAAGACTCAAATAACTAAAATCAGAAGTGAAAGAAGGGTCGTTACAACCAAATTTACAGAAATCCAAAGGGTTATAAGAGAATACTACGAATAATTGTTGGTCAACAAATTAGATCATCTAGATGAAATGAAGAAATTCCTACAAACACACCACCTACTAAAACTGAATTTTGTAAGAAGCAGTTTGAACAGAACTATGTCTAGTAAGATGGTGATTACCCTTTTTTGGATTGCTGGTGTAGGATTCCCTTGAGGATTTCTCACAGGGCTAGTGATGTGGTGGTAAACTCCCACAATTTTTGTCTGGAAAATACATGATTTCTCTCTCATTTCTGAGAGATAGCCTTGCTGAATATGGTATTCTTGGCTGACAGTTTCTTTCTTTTAGTATTTTCAATGTGTCATCCCACTTCCTTCTGGCCTGCAGAGTTACTGTTGAAAAGTCTGTTGTTACTCTGATAAGGGCTGTCTTATAGGTGACTTGATGCTTTTCTCTTGCTTCTTTTAAAATATTCTCTTTGTTTTTGAGCTTTGTCAGTTTGGCTATTGTGTGACTTGGAGAGGATTATTAGGGTGAATCTGTGTGGGATTTATGAGCTTACCGGGTTTGAAGGTCCATGTCTCTCTACCTGTTCCTGGGACGTTTACCATTATTATTTCATTGGATAGGTTTTCCATTTTTTTTTTTTTTTTTTTTTTTTTTTTTTTTTTTTGTTTTTGTTTGTTTCTTTGCCTGGGTAATTTTGAAAAGTCTATCTTCAAGATCAGAAATTATTTCTTCTGCTTGTTCTATCCTGCTGATTAAGGCTATTGGTTGTGTTATTTTGTTGAGTGACTCTTTTAGTTCCATGAGTTCTGGTCATTCTTTTGTAAGGTATTAATCTCTTTATAAATTTCCTCCCTTATATCCTAGATTTTTTCCTCATTTCATTTTGTTGTCTGAGTCTTCTCTTATCTCAGTGAGTTTCTTTAAGATTGTTGCTTGGAATTCCCTTTCAGTCCTTGCAAGGGTTTCTTGTTATATATAGGGTCTGGTATTTCAAAATTACTGTATTCTTTTGGTGGTGTCATTTTCTTGGATTTTGTTATTTCTAGTGTTTCTATGTTGATGTCTGGTCATCTGGTAGAGAATAGTTGCTTCTTCTATTACTCTGGAGTGGGCTTTGAAGAGAGGGATGTACTCTTCTTTCTCCAGACTCCACTGGTGCCTTTCCTTGTGTCAAAGCAGTCAAGTGTCTGGTGGGCTGCCTGGATGAGAGCTGTGCTACTGTGGTGGTCTTAAGCTGCTTTTGCAGCAGCCATGGCTGTGGTGGCCTGTAGAGGATTCATAAAGCAAATGTACCTCACAGGGCCTGATTTTCCAAAGCCTTGCAGTTTCAAATATTGACCTTGCAAAGGACAGGAAATTTCCCCTAGGGCATTGAGTCTCTGTTGCAGGATAAGAATCATAACACAGCAAGGCTGCTGGTTCTAAGACAGACAAGTTACTAATTGATATGTAAAGTTACTAAAAATCTGCTAGAGGGGAAAGGAATTTTGGGTAAATCAAGGCTTTGTTAGTGGATCACTTAATTGCCTAACAGAATGTCATCTGACTTGTTTTGACTGAATGTTACCAGCTTCTATTGTAAAACTTATAAAACTGAACTTAGCAAAACCCCACCTATGTCTCTTCCTGTAACTTCTTGGTCTGGAGAATAAATGCAGGAAGAGAAACCTGATTTTATTTCCTAAGTGGAAGGATGCCTTGTGCTTGAGGGTCCTGGAATATTAACCCCTTTCTGGGGCTTCTCACTGCTCAAAAGAGATGGGCTTTGAGTAATCTTTGGCGGCTCCATCACCCAGGGGAAAAGGGGTGACAGATCTGTGGGAGGCAAAGCAACAGTGGCCCACCCACGTGGAAGTGGTGTTTTGGTGTGCTTCATGCCTGCTTCCAGGCAGGAGATGCTGCCCTCGGTTCATGCCAAGGACTCCAGGCATGGCCTGCTTCAGGGTAGAGGAGGCTGCCCTTGGCTCCTGCCAAGATTGTCCTGTTTTGGTACTCTGTGGAATTTGGGGAGAATTCAAGCATGGCTGGAAATCACAGGTTCTTGTCTCAGGCCTGTCCTGGGGGTCAGATTGATGTTACATTTATGACAAGCAAAGTGTAACTAGCAGTGTTTGGAGAGTTTTCTTGAGTATTTTCAAGTACTTATGTAACTTTTGAGGTGACTTAATTTTTAAGGTTGGCAGTTTTGGATCATAGAACTGATGAAGAAGCATTTGCTGCTGCACCCAGGAGGAGAATGGCAGCACCAAGCATGCCTTGGGCTTGGCAGAGGATAAAGAAACATCATTTGTGCTCTTCTTGCATCCTGTGTCACTGCTCTTATACCTCAGCAAAGATCCCTCTGTGTCAGGGATCTTCTTGTCGCTCAAAAAGTTGGAATCCTGAATAAGAGGAAGGAGTGCTAAGGGTTTGCTGGATGTGCAAGATTGGCCAGACTGCTGCTGAGCAAATGTGGTGTGCAGACTCAGGGTGGATGACCCAAAGAAGAAATAGGATCATGACCTTTCTTTTTCAGTGAAATGAAGTGGACGTGTACTTTCTGGCCTTCTTAATGATTGGGGTTTTACTGATTATCCAGGGAGGTGTTAAAAGCTCTTCTCTGCAGAAGAGACAAGCTCCAGGAAAAAAAAAAAAGGCACAGTGAAGAAGGCGGTGGTGGCTTTTTCTAGGAGCAAATCCCTCAAGAAGGAGACAACTTGTGAAAGCAGCGTGCTGTCCTGGGCAAGCAACCACAATTACAGTGCAGTACAGCTGGAAAAGACTTCCACTGGCTCGCCGTCACTGTTGTGCAAATGTATGTATCACCTGGGGGCTGGCCTCCTGGACCCCTCCCACTCTTTCCAGATAGCCGCTTCCTGAGCCTGTCCAGGACTGGGGGTTGCAGTTGTGTTTTAATTCTTATCATAGACACTGGCTGCACCATCAGTGCTGGAAACTAATGCCCATGTCCAGGATGCCTCCTGACACTGGTCTATCTCTAGCTGGTTAGGACTTCCAGTCAGTGTTTTCCAAAAAGTTGTACAAACCTCCTTACTAAATGCTTCACCTTGATGATTAAGTTTTTTAATCTGTTTTTATTATCAGGCTCTTATAAGTATTTGTATTGTCTTCAGCAAAATCTGAGTATAGAGACTGTCCAGCATTTAAAATTCCTCATTTTCCAGACATCAGTCTTCTTACAGCCCCGTATAAAACTTTATTTTTCACACACGATCTGCTATCAACACATAAAATCAGCCCTTCTTTTTCTATGTTGTGGGAACCTCTGCAAATTAGTGTTGCATCTGATGTTCAACTGAGGTATGCTTCTCAGGAGTTAAATTTATCTCTGACTGTACAGGTGGGAGTTTTTTCATGTCCTACCCATATACCGCACACCCACATAACACGCATTTGAATGTTGAAGGGCATTTACAGCTGCTCCGTAGATCCCGCAGTGAGTGAGGGGTGTGCTTGCACACGTGGAACCGCAGGGTGTGCTCACTACAGGGAAAGTGCATAGAATTCTAAGTGTGACTGACTTCCTGGCTCATCTCTTGAGCTGTTATTAAAGATCAGACTATTGGAGGTCATACCCTGGCCTACATTTCAAATTAATGAAATGAAGGTATTTCAAACAGATTCATGAAACCCCAGATTAGATCATGCAGCTTTAGATCTCGTATCTCAGACTAATGCGGCACAGTTAAATTTTAGAAATTTGAATTAGACACATCAGGTACATTTTATCTATTATAAAACTATGCTCAAATCAGTTCTTATTTATGCTGCTCATAGTACATTTTTGCCTTTAAAATAGAACACCAAAAAGGTTAAGTAGCCCTAGATTTTCAGGATTACAAATGTGTTCTGTGTTTTCCTTTTTGTTGGCCTTTTAACACATCACTTGGCAGGGGGGTACTTGTGCAGGTAGGTGCTAGATCAAGTGTGGTATACACACACACAGATGTGCACAGACACACACACACACATAGATGCACACAGACACACACACACACACATACAATGTAACTCTTTTTGGTTGTGTAAACAGCCCAAGACCTAAGAAATGGAGTCGCAAGTAAATTGAGTTAACCAATTACTGTATTATAATGAATCTCTATACACCTTAGCTTGTTTGAGCTGAGAATTTCATGCTAGCAAATAGCACATCTCATGTGTTCGTCAAATTACAGCACCTCCACGAAACAGCGTTTTTACAGAGCTGATAAGCAGATGTAAACATAAGCATCACCTATCTGAATGGGTTGGGAGCAGTCACTTTTTAGTACTCTGCTAAAATGATTTAAGTTGATTATAGGCACTTAACAGTAAAGGAAAGAAAACCTGGTAAGGTAGAAATAACCACAGCAGAGATAATTCAGTTGATTCGTTTTAGTTCAGTTAGTTTTCCTCTGTGTCGGCCAGTATTGGAGAGCTGACCCTGAGACTCCAAGTGTGGGGGTTGAGGAGACTGTGCATTGGAGAAAGGAAAAGATGGGGAAATAATTTGCCCTAATCTCAATCTTATCATCTCCTACCTCACTCAACTTTTGAGGAGGGACAGGGATATATGGAAGCCGAGAAGATCAGTGAGGCTAATTTCTCTACTCATAGGTTTTCTCCTTTGGCCTTTCACACTTCTTCCATCAGCTCTTCACTGACACTGATATGGCCAATTAACCTTCCCAGCACTTCTCTATATCTCAAAATTGAAATTGATGGATATCCAAAATTTATAAGGGACATACATTTGAGCTGCTTCCTTCTGATCACCTTCTGTTTCCCCAGAAATGGCATCTTTCCAAAAGATGGTTGGGAGGAGAGAAGGGTCATGGGTAAAATAATCCAAATTCAATGTGCCTCTTCCTCTCTGTCCCATCAAACATCTCTTCGACTTTGTGGTAGCAGGGCACATCCTCTGGGTCCCGACAGGTACAGTGGGAGGGGGCAGCATGATCACAGATCATTGTAACTCTGCACGCCATGAAGACCCTTCCCTTCCTTTGCCTCCCTGGCTGGCTGCAGAGATGTTTTCGGGTGGTGGAGGTCTTGAGGCTGATGTGGGGTCCACTTCCAGTCTGTGCGACTGTGTACATTGTCAGAAGTCCTGTGGTGTAGAGCCGAGCATTGCTGCCGCTTGTGGAGGTGACCGTGACAACATCCTCTGCTTCCAAGAGGCTGGTGCTGCCCTCTGGGTGTGGGCACAGGTCCAGCTGCTCAGTGAACTGGGCCTTGCTGTGCATGAAGCTCTCTGCTGCTGCTTTAAGGAGGTGTGACCCATCAAACTAATGGCAGACTTCTCCACTGAAACCTTACATGCCAGAAGAAAATGAGATGATACATTAAAAATACTGAAAGTGAAAAACTTCCAGTCAAGAATTCTTTTTCCTTTTTTCTTTTATTATTATTATTATTATTATTATTATTATTATTATTATTATTATTATTATTATTATTATTATTATTATTATTATTATTATTATTATTATTATTATTATTATTATTATTATTATTATTATTATTATTATTATTATTATTATTATTATTATTATTATTATTATTATTATTATTATTATTATTATTATTATTATTATTATTATTATTATTATTATTATTATTATTATTATTATTATTATTATTATTATTATTATTATTATTATTATTATTATTATTATTATTATTATTATTATTATTATTATTATTATTATTATTATTATTATTATTATTATTATTATTATTATTATTATTATTATTATTATTATTATTATTATTATTATTATTATTATTATTATTATTATTATTATTATTATTATTATTTTTTTTTTTTACCAGTAAGGGGATCGCAACCCTCAGCACGGTGTTGTCCACACCATGCTCAACCAGCAAGCGCACCGGCCATCCCCATATAGGGTCTGAACCCACGGTCTCGGTGCTACCAGTGCTGCACTCTCCCAAGTGAGCCACAGGGCTGGCCCCCAGTCAAGAATTCTATACCCAACAAGGTTATCCTTCAGAAATGAGGGAAAGTAGTGTATTTCCCAGACAGACAAAAATTATGGGAGTTCACTACCACATGACCAGCCCTGCAAGAAATTCTCAAAGGAGCCCTGCATCCAGAAACTGCAAAATGATAATCACTCTCATGGATTTACAAGAAAGAGCAAAACCCACCATGAAAACCAAAACACTAACAAGAAAGAGAAAGAAGTTAAATCATGTCACCTCAAAAATCTAATTAACATCGAAGGTGAAAAATAAAAGGGGAAAAAAGGAACAAATGATATTTAAAACATCTAAATAAAAAAGCAATATAATGACAGGCAATAAAGCAACATTTACCAATAACCATAAATGCAAATGGACTAAACTCCCCATTAAGAAGACACAGATTGCCTGACTATAAAGAAGCTAGAACCAACTATCCGCTGTCTTCAAGAGACCCACCTTGCCTATAAAGAAACACAGACTAAAAGTGATGGGATGGAAAAAGATATACCACAAAAATGGAAACAAAAACTGAGCAGGAGTGGCTATTCTTCTATCAGATAAAATAGACTTCAAGCCAAAATCCATAAAAAGAGACAAAGAAGGTAATTAAATAATGATAAAGGGACCTTTCCAGTTAGAAGACATAACAATCATAAGTATGTATGCACCCAGCACTGGAGCACCCAGATGTAAAGCAAACACTCTTAGATCTAAAAAAAAAAAAGAGATAGACCCTAACACAGTAATATTGGGTGACCTGAACACCCCTCTCACAGCAATGGAAAGATCTTCCATGCCACAAATGAACAAAGAAACACAGGACTTAAACTTAACCGTAGAACAATTGGACCTGGCAGACATCTACAGAACATTTCATCCGACAACTAGAGAATACACATTTTTTTTCATCAGCACATGGAACATTCTCCAGGATAGACCACATGTGAGGTTACAAAACAGGTTTCAGCAAATTTTTCAAAACTGACATCATTCCTAGTAGCTTTTCTGACCACAATTGACTAAAACTGGAAATCAATTACAAGTGAATTTCTGGAAACTACTCCAGTGCATGAAAACTAAACAACAGCCTCCTGAATGACCTATGGGTCCAAGAAGAAATTAAAAAGGAAATCAAAAACGTTCTTGAAACTAATGAAAAAAGATGCATCCTACCAAAACCTGTGGGATACTGTAAAAGCAATACCGACAAGGCAATATATTGCAATAAATGCTTACATCAAAAGAATGGAAAAACTTCACATAAATGACCTAACGTTACACCTCAAAGAACCAGAACAACAACAATCCAATCATAAAAGTACTAGAGAGGGCCGGCCCGGTGGTGCACTGGATAGTGCACCACTTGGGAGGCGCGGCGGCGCTCCCGCCCGAGGGTTCGGATCCCACATGCGGACCGGTTCCCGCTCACTGGCTGAGCGAGGCGCGGGGGCGGCCCCGAGGGTTGCGGTCCCGTTGCCGGTCCCCGGTTCGGTGCGGGGGCAGCGCTGAGGGTTGCGATCTGTTGCCGGACATGGAAAAAAGACAAAAGACAAAAAAAAAAAAAAAAAAGAACTAGAGAGAAAGAAATAATTATCATCAGGGCAAAGTTAAATGAAATGGAGACCCAAAAAATGATACAAAGGATCAATGAAACAAAAAGTTGTTTTTTGAGAAGATAAATAAAATAGACAAACCATTAGGTTTGTCCACTTTCACCACACTTATTCAGCATAGTATTGAAAGCCCTAACCAGAGCAATCAAGCAAGACAAAAAATAAAGGGCATTCAGATTGGAAAGGACAAAGTCAAAGTGTCCCTGTTTGCAGATGACATGATCTTATAGATAGAAAACCTAAAGACTACCAGAACGCTCTCATAGCTGACTAACAATTTTAATAATTTTGCGGGGTACAAAATCAACACCCACAGATCAGGAGCATTTTTATACTCCAATAATGAACTAGCAGAAAAAGAAACCAAGAAAGCAAGCCCATTTACAATAGTCATGCCAAAAATAAAATACCTAGGAATCAATTTAACCAAGGAGGTGAAAGATCTCTACAATGAGAACTACAAAACACTACTGAAAGAAATTAAAGAGCACACAAAAATAGTGGAAAGACATAGCAGGCTCTGGTATGGGAAGAATTAACATCGTGAAAATATCCTTTCTACCCAAAGCAATCTACAAATTCAATGCAATCTCCATCAAAATATCAACAACTTTCTTCACAGAAATAGAAAAAGCAATGCTAACATTCATATGGAATACGAAAAGATCCTGAATACCCAAAGCAATTTTGAGCTTAAAAGGGCCCCAAAAAACAGAAAAGCTGGAGGCATGTCACTACCAAATTTCAAATTATATTACAATGCTCAAAACAGCATGGTAATGGCTTAGAAACAGATACTCAGATCAATGGAACAGGATAGAAAACACAGGAATAATCAATTTACATACTTACAGCCAACCGATCTTTGACAAAGTCAACCAGAACATACTCTGTGGAAAAGACAGCCTCCTCAGCAAATAAATGGTGCTTGGAAAACTGGACATCCATATGCAGAAGAATAAAAGTGGACCAGTATCTCACCATATGCCAAAATTGACTCGAAATGGATGAAAGACCAGAGTATAAGACCCCAAACCATTACATGACTGAAGGAAAACAGAGGGGAAACACTCCAGGAAGTAGGAGGGGGCAAAGGCTTTATGAATAAGAACCGAAAACCCACAAGCAACAATATAAAAACTAAACAAATGAGCTAATGTCAAACTAAGAAGCTTCTGCACAGCAAAGGAAACAATCAACAGAGCAGAAAGGCAACCTAAAAAATGGGAGAAAATGACAGCGATTGGTGGGCAGGGGGCCGTGCCTGGGCCGGCGGGGAGCGGATTGGTCGGAAAGTAGGTTAGTGGTGCGACATTTAGGGAAGGCAGAAAGTAGGTCAGGGACGGAGGTGCCTGTTTACCTGCGCCGGACTCACCGCCGCCGCCGCCGTGGGATCCGAGTGCGGGCGCGGGCGCTCCCGGCAAGCGACGGTGGTGCTGCCTAGAGTACATGCTTTTGGATCCAAGCTTCACTTTTCAAATGTGGAATCCTAGGCCTTTGTTGTTTTGATTCAAAAATGGTGACGGGTCTGGAGCGCCCGCGTCAGGAAACAGCGCGATCCTGAGAGCTGTGTGCTGTGATACCAGAGTATTGACTGCATTTCCAAGAGCAACAAAGGATGAATAAATCTTTCAACAACGATCCTACATTGACAAATAAGTGGCAGCGGGTTCGAGGTTTTGGAGCCGACACGGAGAAGGACTCCTGGGGGTGCCCAGGCCCGGCTGC
>NW_007727952.1:118498-120508 GCF_000696425.1 Galeopterus variegatus | reverse complement strand
ATTCACTTTTGTGTGTCTTCTCTGATGCTTCCTCAGGTGTGATTTCTAGGGGAAAGTATTTTCACATACATTAAATCCATGGGTCTTTGCCTATGTGAATATTCTCATGTCTACTGACACTTGACTTGTGGTATAAAGATTTTCTACATGTGTTACATTTATATGACTTCTCACCTATGTGAATTCTCTAGTGTGTACTGAGGTTTAACTTACAGTGAAAGGTTTTTCCACACTCACATTCATTTCTTATCTGTGAATTTTCTTATTTCTATTGAGGTGTGATTTATGGAAGAAAGATTTTCTACATTCCTTACATTCATACGATTTCTCACGTGTGTGAGTTCTCTGATGTGCATGGAGGTTTGACTTACAGGGAAAGGTATTCCCACACTCGTTACATTCATAGGGACTTTCTTCAGTGTGAATTCTGTTATGTCTATTGAGGTGTGATTTGTAGAAGAAAGATTTACTTAATTCCTTACAGTCATATGGTTTCTCACATGTGTGGATTCTCTGATGTGCACTGAGGATTGACTTCTGGTGAAAGGCTTTTCCACACTCATTACATTCATAGGGCTTCTCCCCTGTATGGATTCTCTGATGTCTACTAAGGACTGACTTCAGGAGAAAGGTTTTTCCACA
Organism: Galeopterus variegatus; assembly: GCF_000696425.1. Lineage (NCBI taxonomy): Eukaryota > Metazoa > Chordata > Mammalia > Dermoptera > Cynocephalidae > Galeopterus > Galeopterus variegatus. The sequence goes on along the minus strand of NW_007727952.1, from coordinate 119,866 downwards.
CTCATTTCATTCATAGGGCTTCTCCTTTGTGTGAATTGCCTGATGCATGCTAAGGTTTGACTTCTGGTAAAAGGTTTTTCCACACTCATTGAATTTATAGGGCCTTTCACCTGTGTGAATTCTCTGATGCCTGCTGAGGTGTGACTTATAGTAAAAGGTTTTTCCACACTCACTACATTTATATGGCCTTTCTTCCCCTGTGTGAATTCTCTGATGCTTCCTGATGTCTGATTTCTGGTGAAAGGTTATTCCACACTCATTACATTCATAGGGACTTTCTTCAGTGTGAATTCTGTTATGTCTATTGAGGTGTGATTTGTAGAAGAAAGATTTACCACGTTCCTTACAGTCATATGGTTTCTCACCTGTGTGGATTCTCTGATGTGTACTGAGGATTGACTTCTGGTGAAAGGCTTTTCCACACTCATTACATTCATAGGGCTTCTCCCCTGTATGGATTCTCTGATGTGTAATGAGGATTGACTTCTGGTGAAAGGTTTTTCCGCACTCATTACATTCATAGGGCTTCTCCCCTGTATGAATTCTCTGATGTATACTAAGGATTGACTTCAGGAGAAAGGTTTTTCCACACTCATTACATTCATAAGGCTTCTCCTTTGTGTGAATTACCTGATGCATGCTAAGGTTTGACTTCTGGTGAAAGGTTTTTCCACACTCATTGCATTTATAGGGCCTTTCACCTGTGTGAATTCTCTGATGCCTGCTGAGGTGTGACTTATAGTAAAAGGTTTTTCCACACTTATTACATTCATAGGGCCTTTCCCCTGTGTGAGTTCTCTGATGCTTGTTGAGGTCTGACTTCCCGTGAAAGGTTTTTCCACACTCATTACATTCATACAGCTTCCCCCTTGTATGAGTTCTCTGATGTATACTAAGGATTGAATTCAGAGGAAAGGCTTTTCCGCACTCATTACATTCATAGGGCTTCTCCCCTGTATGAATTCTCTTATGTATACTAAGGATTGACTTCAGGAGAAAGGCTTTTCCACACTCATTACATTCATAAGGCTTCTCCTTTGTGTGAATTACCTGATGCATGTTAAGGTTTGACTTCTGGTAAAAGGTTTTTCCACACTCATTGCATTTATAGGGCCTTTCACCTGTGTGAATTCTCTGATGCCTGCTGAGGTGTGACTTATAGTAAAAGGTTTTTCCACACTTATTACATTCATAGGGCCTTTCCCCTGTGTGAGTTCTCTGATGCTTGTTGAGGTCTGACTTCCCGTGAAAGGTTTTTCCACACTCATTACATTCATACAGCTTCCCCCTTGTATGAATTCTCTGATGTATACTAAGGATTGAATTCAGAGGAAAGGCTTTTCCGCACTCATTACATTCATAGGGCTT
>NW_007727952.1:115310-118428 GCF_000696425.1 Galeopterus variegatus | reverse complement strand
GGTGGGCTGATTATGTGTATGGTGGGCTGAGTTGTGGGAAAAAGATTTCCTACATTCATTACATTCATATGGTTTGTCAACTGTGTAAGTTCTCTGATGACTTCTGAAGAGCGAGTTCTGGTGAAAAGTTTTTCCACAGTCATTACATGTATAAAGCTTCTCCCCTGTATGTGCCCTTTTGTGGACTGTAAGAGATAACTTCTTCATGAAGGTTTTATCACATTCTTTACATTTGTAGGATTTTTCTGCTGTGTGAATTTGCTGATGTTTAGTGAGTTCAGACTTTGTATAGAATACTTTCCCACGTACATCACATTGAAATGTTTTCCTCGATACCTGAGTTATCTCTTGGTCAAGGAGAGCTGAGTTACAAAAGGCTTTCCCACATTCATTATATTTACAGGTAGTTTCTCCCAAATGAAGCTTCTTATGTGCCAATAATATTGGCTCTGTGTTGAAGGGTTTCCCTGGTTTACTATATTCAAAAGGGTGCTGCACAACTTGAATCTTGTTATTCTGACTAAGATGCTCACAATGTGTGTGGGATTTCCCAGTTTTATTTTGCTCATCAGGTGTCTCTCTAACATGTGTCTTATCAGGATTTCTAGGAGGAAGTGCATACTGACATACATTAAACTTCTCATTGTTAATTTCTGAAGAGTTTTCACTGTTTATAATCAGATTTGAAGTAAAGTTTGAGCTCAAATTAAATGTTTTTTCCAACTTAACTCTCTCCTCAGTTGATGTTTTGCTGTCGATGATTAAAACTTGCCACAAGTATTTACTGTGATTTTCTTGACTTTTCTCAATTTGGTCATTGACTATGTGGAGATCTAAAATGAGAAAAAAATCCATTCCCATAAACCAACATAAGCATTTTCTATGAATGCACATGCCAAGATAAAAATGTTTCTTCCTATCCTAATGGCATAAGATTGTAATTTTTAAAAATGGGTATTAGTTTTATAGGTTATATTAATATGTTTTCTAATGTTTAGTCATCTTTTCCTTTGCTTCTTTATTTTTTATTCACAAGAAAATATTTAGTAAAAATGTTCACTCACTGCTTAGTTGTTTTCAAACAAGTGCTTATCATCAGCCAACTGTCTGCCCTGTTCTTTTTTATTTGCTTTATTCTTACAGCAACAGTGGGTGTCTTGTAGTGCTTTTATTATTCCTATTGCGCTCTGAAGGTGGCAAGGTTTTCTTGGATTATCTTCTTTAAGGTTCAGGAGCAAGCCAATTCTTTGTCCCTTAAATAAGGAATATGGCTTAGCTTCAGGATATTGCACCTATGTTTGTTTAGTGTTCACTCTTCTTTTGGAAAGAGCTATAAGCATATGGGGAGATTTCAAATTAAAAAAAAAATTCCCCACTTTAGAAGAAGACAGCTTCATAAAAATTACTCATTTAAACTCACTTCCTATGCTCCTCAAAAATCTCCAGTCTTCCACCATCGGCAACCCCTTTTGGCTGGTCTAAAAGTTTTGGTTCTGCATCACACTCGCTCTTTCTACCATTGCTGCAAAATGCTATTCTACCTCCCCTAAGATCAACTGGCACCCCCCTCCCCAATTTCTGGTGCACACACTTATCCTTTATAATTCACTGCTTCTGAAAGCATTTGTTCTATACATTGAAGTTTCATGTGTCTCTTAATTTCACAGAAAATAATGTCTTCTGTACATTTTTTATTTCCTTTGTTGTTTTAGAATGATTTTAACAAGGAGAGAAAAATGCTAGCTTCAAATTCTACTCCCCAAAAGAAATCTGAGCCATCAACATAAAACTTTTGGTTCACTTGACCCTGGAACCCAGAATCTCCAGGTTCTCCTCCCAAGTCCATGACTAACACTTTCTATGCTCCTATGCTGGGTCCTCCTTAGCTTTATAATTTCTGATATGGTACACAAGGCTCACCTCTAGAGCTTTTTTCTTTTTCTTATCTACTCCCTAGGTGACTTCCTCTATAAGCATGACTTTTAAAATCAGCTTTAAGCCACTGATTTCCAAGTGTATACCTCCAAGAATGATGTCCACTCTCAAATTGACATTTTATATTCAACTACATATTATATGTCAAATTTTAGAAAAGAGCTAAGTCAAACTGACAGTATGTAAAAGTTAAGCACTCAATAATCTTCCTTCTCCAAACATATTTTCTAAACCTCTCACTCTGGTTCATTATTCCTCATGATTCTAATATAACTACTTAACATACACACACACACACACACATTTCTCTCTCATCAGAATGTAAACTGTATGAAAGAGGGATGCTATTTTGATAACTCTTCTTGTAAATACAACTATACAATTAAAAGTGCTTAAAATGTCCTCAAGATGTGGTTAAAAAATAAGTGTATGAATAAATGTCTGTGCTATAGTTCAGGTACTGCCCCCCACCCCTGAAGTTCATATTGAAGCTTGGTCATCATTGTGACATGCTGAGTGTGGGAAATCCAACTGTGGTATTTGAAAGGTGAGGCCTTTGTGAGGTGATTAAATAGTGAGGCCTCTGCCCCCATAAGTGGATTAATATATGGACTAATAAAAGCCCATGGATTAGTGGGCTTGTGGTTTAATGGGGATTATCAGTTATTAGACTGGTGGCTTTATAAGAAGAGAAAGAAAGCATGTGAACATGCTTTTGTCACTGTCACCACCTTGTGATATTCTGTACCAACCCTGGAATCTACTGAGAGTCCCTACCCATTGGAAGGTCCTCAATAGATGCAAATCCTCTATTTTGGACTTCCTGGCCTACAGAATTGTAAGGAATATTTTTTCCCTTATAAATTACCTCATTTCAAGTATTCAGTTTTAAGTGAAAAAACATGAATACAGTCTGAATTTAAATATTCATAAGAATGGAGAAAAATAGAACAAACAAAAATATTGAGAAAGTGATCAGCAAAGAGAAATGTCTAAGAGGAGAAATGCAGGGATTAAATTTTGGAAAGTATAAAAAAAATCAGAAAAATAAAAGGTAGGGGTATAGATGTATGAACCCTCTTAGGAAGTTATACAATTGATTTGTTTAAGGCACACAGATCAGATGTTTTCAGGTCTGAAACCTAGCAAAAATATTGGCAAAAACAGCAAAGGGCTTTGCTCT
>NW_007727952.1:112010-114325 GCF_000696425.1 Galeopterus variegatus | reverse complement strand
ACAGATCAGATGTTTTCAGGTCTGAAACCTAGCAAAAATATTGGCAAAAACAGCAAAGGGCTTTGCTCTTCCCAGCATGTGCCCCGTATGCACTGACCTTGTAGGTTCTGGTTTGGGGTGTTTTCTACCATCCATGCCTCTGCTTCTTGCTCTGATTTGAAGATCACATTGGGTTTGGTAATGTAGCATCCTGTTAATAAGATATAACCCAGGAATTTGCAAAACTGCTAAGTCAGGTCTTTAGAAGAATGAGAAGAGCTCAACTTTCAAAACTGTGCAGTAAAGGAGCCAATTTTAAGCATTCATTAGGGAGGGATGACTCTCACTCTCTTCACTAAATAGAAACTTACATAGCACTGAACCTTATAAAGGGTATAAATACAGATATTTCCGTATTTACCAACAAAGAAGAAAGTGTTACTCGTGGAACTTAACTGTGGAGTTCCACTCACCCAACAACACCAGGTTGCTATAGGTCTCTAGCATCACATCCATGTACAAAGTTCTCTGAGCATCATCCAGTTCCTGCCACTCTTCCCAGGTGAAGTCCACAGCCACATCCTCAAATGACACCAACCCCTGGAATGGCACATTTTACTCAACTCAAGTCATAAGCCATTGATCACAAAACAGAAATCTTGGAATTCACAATTCTCTGTGTATGTGTCATATGTATTTTACATTAGATGCAGCTTCTTTGTACTTCATATGGTGGAAGAAAGAAAAAATGACAGCAGGAATATTCTGCCACTGTTACAATTTGTTAACTGCAAAAAAAAAAAAATACTATTACAAAACTTACCACAATCCTTGTTGCTATGGATAAAAGTATGAACAAAATTCTGCTCCCTCAAAGAAGCTTAACATAAGGTATTTTACATACCTGGAATAATGTGTTAGAAGAATTAATTTAGACCCAAGATCAATACAAACTAGGGTTAGAAAGAATGAGAAAAAATAGATCTACTTTGTATTCAATTTGCACTCCACTGAAATGCCAAAGATGTTCACCTCTTTTATGCAAACCATGTTTTCTCATGAGTATGAGAAAAGAGCAAAAGTTCAGTTGCAAGTGCACAAACAACACACACCACATGATTGGTACTACATATAGCACCATGTCTAGGTGAATGATCCTGGGTTCTGTCCTGGGTTCTGATGAGATAACCACAATTTGAGCTTAATGAAATGGCAAAAAAAATGTTACGCACTGATTGTTGATTTTTAATTAGTTATAAATTAAAAGCATGTAATAAACATCTCAAAATTTTCTTCCTACATGCAAAAAGATTGCTTGTGTTTACCCAGGGAGCATACGGCCACTTCTCCAGCCACACAATGTAAATAATGAGTTCCTGTAAGAACAGGTAAGTTACATGTACAGATTTACATTTTTATAGTCATCCTCTAGAAAGAGCAGAGAAGGTGCTGAAGGGAGAGTCAGAAAGGAAGAAAACAGGGTAAAAGATGACCACCTATATCAGGATCCAGAGCAGTAAGCACACAAAATATGAAACTAACCCTTTAAAAGAGAAAAAATAAAAGTAAAAGCAGAAATAGAATGTAGTCTTAATTTGCTGTATAGGGAATAAAAATAATTGTTTTACACCCAGTCTATCTAAAGGAGTGCAGTTTGTTAGGTACTGGCAACATACAGTAAAATTTGGAAAATGGAATAATATAATTGGAAAAAGTAACACACACTTGGACTCATTATATTTGAAATACCTACAGAAAGGCCCAAATGGCAATTGAATATATAATTCCAGAGAGATCTAAGCTGAAGATAAAAATTTGGAAAGTATCAGAATTTCAATTGTACCTTTGGTTATCAGAGTTAATAAACCTATCAGATTGAACAATACTTATAATAATATAAAAAGGCAGAAGCACAGAACCTGTGGAAACACTAATATTTAAAGATAGTAGAAGAGAAATAGACTGTGAAGACCAGAAAAGAATTTTCTGAGTTTATTCTAGGAATACAGGAAAGCTCAGTATTAAGAAGACTACCAATATAATTCATAACTTTCATAGTTGTATGAAGCAAAATTCTTTGCTCATCTACATAGACATTAAGAAGATGATTTTTAGAAATACATTTCAGGTTTCTATTTCTGCACATAAAAAGCTTGAAAATCATCACTCGATCAAAACAATTATCATGCTGAAGAGACTGAAAAATCAATATCTCTTCTTGGAACTGTAAGAGAGAAAAGGACACAGGTCAGACCACTGCCCACAAGATGAGAGATAGGTAAACATACAGAGTTGTAGCTTACAGGTGCAGAGACTTACTATTGGAAACAGTCATA
>NW_007727952.1:86509-110372 GCF_000696425.1 Galeopterus variegatus | reverse complement strand
AACAAATATTAAGGAAATTTGTTGCCAGTATAACTGTCCTGCAAAAAATGTTAAAAGAATTTCTTTCAGAGAAGAAAAAATATATAGGTTAGAAACCTGGATCTATGTAAAGAAAGGAGGAGCATTAAAGAACAAATAAGTAAAGATAAAAATTGTTATTTTTCTTAATTGATCCAACTGATAACAGGTTGTATAAAATAACACAATTGTATACAATTATGTATGCTTTCACACACACACACACACACACACACACGTACATAGTTATGTAAGCTTGTACATAAGTAAAATGAAGTGATAATAATGATACACAGAACTGCAGGAAGGGAGAAAGAAATTAAGATTTTTTTTATAAGCAAATCACACTGGCCTGAACTGGTATAATGTCAATTGAAATAGACTTGGGTTAGTTATAAAAGTGTAGTTCAAATTATAGGGCAACTAGTAAAAAACTAACTAACTAACTAAATAAGTATAAAAAGCACATTCTCAGAAATCAGAGAAATTGGAGTCTCATAAAATGCTCAATTAACACCATAAAAGGCAGAAAAAGAATGGATGATAAAACTAAGAGCATAGAAGAGGAGGAATAAATGCAAAACAGTAAAAAAAAAAAAAAAGGTAGATATTAATTCAAATATATCAATGATCCCTTTGAATATCAAGAATCTAAATGAACTAATTAAAAGAGATTGCAAGAGAGGATCAAAATACAAGCACCAAGTATATGTTGTCTACAAGACACACACAATAAATATAAAGGCAAACATGAATTCAAAGTAAATGGATAAAGGAAAACATACACTAACAACACTGACCAAAAGAAAGCAGAAGTATGGGCCGGCCCGGTGGTGCACTGCTACAGTGCGCTGCTTGGGAGCACGGCAGCGCTCCCGCCGAGGGTTCGGATCCCACATACAGACCGGCCACTCACTGGCTGAGCGAGGTGCGGGCGCAACACCGAGGGTTGCGATTCCGTTGCCGGTCCCGGTCCGGTACGGGCGCGACACTGAGGGTTGCGATCCGTTGCCGGTCACAAAAAAAGACAAAAAAAAAGGAAAAAGGAAAAAAAAAAAAGAAAGCAGAAGTAGCTATACTTATTTCAGACTCAGTAGACTTCAAAGCAAGAAGTTATCAAGGATAAAACATGGCATTACATCAGGCTATAGGAGTTAGTTCTTCAAGAAGGCAACAGATTTTAACATGTATGTGCCTAACAACAGACTGTCAAGCTATGTGAGACAAAAAAAGAAAATAAAATCTGCCAACACAGCTAAAAAAACTTCAACATCCTCTATCAAAAATAGATCAATCCAGAAGAAAATCAGTGAAGGCAGTTAAACTTAACGAGATCTCAATATAATTGATATTTATTGACTACTTTATTGAAAAACAAGAAATAGATATTATTCTCAAACTTACATATGACAATTACCAAGACAGAACACATTCTGAGCCATAAAACATACTTTAACAGATTTAAAATAATGGAAATTATACAATGTGCGCTCTGAGACTACAGTGAAATTAACCTAGAAATCAATAACAGAATGGTAACTGGAAGATCCCCAAATAGAGTGGCATTAAACAAAATGCTCTAAACAATACATAGGTCACTGAAAAACGTTTAAAATGAATTTTGGAGTATGTAACTAAATGAAAATGAAAAAAGGATCATCAGAATTTATGGAATGCATGAAAAGCGAGATTTAAAGGAAATTTATGGCATCACATGCCTATATTAGGAGACAAGAAACATCTAAAATCAATCATCTAAGTTTATACCTTGGGAAACTAGAACAGCAAACCAAACTCAAAGGAAGCAGAAGAAAAAAAAAAAAAGAATTGGAGCAGAAATCAATAAATTAAAATAGAAAATCAATAGAGAAAATTAAAAACCAAAAATGGCTGTTTTTCTGAGATCAATAAAATTGATAAGCCTACAGACAGACTAAGAAAAAGAAATGCAAGACAGAAATTACTAATGTCAGAAATGAAAGTGAGAACCTCACTACAGATTCTGTGGACATTTAAAAAGGTCATAAAGAAATACTTTGAACAACTCTGTGTGCACACATTTGATAACCTAGATGAAATGCACCAAGTTCTGTAACAAAACAATTTGCCAAAACTCCCACAAGAAGAAATATACTGTCTGAATAGGCCTATATCTTTTATGAGAATTAAGAAAATAATAACATTCAACACAGAAAGCACACAGCCTGGAGGTGTTCGCTGGTGAATCCAACCAAATATTTAAGGAAGAAATCGTTATCAATTACTTATGATCTATTTCAGAGCATAAAATAGATGGAATACTGCCAAATCATTCTATGAGGACAGCATTACTTCAATATCAAAACTTAAAAAGACCTTACAAGAATAGAAAACTATAAACCATTCTGTCAGGAGCATAAATGCAAAACACCTCAAAAATACACGGGCAAACCTAATTCAACAATATGTATAAAGAATTATGAAACATGACAAAGTGAGTATGAGTTTTATTCCAGGCACAGAAAGCTAGTTCAACATTTAAATATCAACTAATGTAATCTATCACATTAACAGTGTAAAATAAAAATAACAAGATTACAGCAATAAATGCAGAAAAAGCATTTGACAAAATAGTACACCCATTCATGATACTCTCAGTAAACTAAAAATAGAGGGGGACTTCCTCAACTTGATAAAGACTATCTACAAAAAATTACAGCTAATGTCATAATTAGTTGTGAGAAACTCAAAGCTTTCCTACAAAATCAGGAACAAGGCAAGAATGTACTCTTTCACCCCTCCTCTCAATATTGTACTGAAAATATTAGCTAATGCAATAACACAGCATGAAATATAAGGCATAGATGAGAAATAAATAAAATTGTCTTTGTTCACAGATGATAAGAGTCTATGTAGAAAATTCAATGATAGACAAAAAAACTAAAACTAATAAGTGACTATGTCAACATTGAAGGATACAAAGTTAACATGCAAAATTCAATCACCTTTCTATGTTCCAGCAACAGCCAAGTGGATTTTGAAATGAAAAACCTAACACTATTTACATTAGCACCCCCAAAATTATACACTTGCAAATCATAGATATCATCAGAAATTAACACCCAAAATGCACACACTCCTACAACTCAACCAAAAAACAAATTATCCGAAACAAGTCATATATCTCATAAGGAATTAACACTTATAATGCATATATACACTCCTATAACTCGACAACCAAAAAACAAATAATCTGAAAAATGGGCAAATGACTTGAACAGAAATTGCTCCAAAGATGATATACAAATGGCTAACAAGCATATGAAAAGATGCTTAACATAACTAATCATTAGAGAAATGCAAATCAAAACCATATGAGATATCACTTTGCACCCAACAGAAAATGACAAGTGTTGACAAAATTGGAACCCTTGTAAACTGTTGGTGGAAATGTAAAATGGTGCAGTCATTATAAAATATAGTACAGTGGCTTTTTAAAAAATTAAAAATAGTATTACCATGTAACCCAGCAATCTGACTATATATATATCCAACATAATTGATGGCAGTATCTCAAAGAGATATTTGTACACCTGTATTCATAGCAACATTGTTCACTTAGCCAGGAGGTGGAACCAACCCAAATGTCCATAGACAATGTAATGGCTAAAAAAAAAAAATGTGGCATTTACATGCAGAGAAATAGTAGTGAGCCTTAAAAACAAAGGCAATCATACAGAGTGAAAAAAGCCATTCAAAAAATGACAAATATTGTATGTCCCCACCGAAAGAAGTCAAATTTTTACAAACGCAAAGTAGAATGGTGGTTGCCAGGGGGTAGAAGGAGGTAATTGAAAGTTGTCATTTAATGGGTATAGAGTTTCAGTTTTCCAAGATAAAAAAAAAAGAGTTCTGCATATCTGCTGCACAACAGATCTAACACTACTTAACTAAGGTTAAGAAATGGTTGAGATGATAAATTTATGTTACGTGTTTCGTACCAAAATTAAAAATAATTTTAATAATTATTTTAAAGTCAATAGATGTTCAAATTGAAACATTTAAAAAACCTTTGAGTAACCAAAAAGATGTTAGAAAAGCAAATGGACCAAAAGGCAATTGACACAAAGAGAAAATAAGTAGCAAAATGGCAGACTTAAATCCAACGTTATTAATAATGTATTAAGGATTATATATTAATAGTGATAAATAGAATTGGGGTGAATATTCTACTTTAGACAGAGTAAGAACCAACTGTATGTAATCCATAGAGACATGCTTCAAATACAAAGATGCAATCAGAATTAAAGTTAAAAAAGAAAAATGGAAAAAGACACACTACACACACAGTAAGTATAAAATCTTAAGTGGACGTATTAATACTAGCAAAAAGAGACTTAGGGTGAAATATACCACCAGAAATAAAGAGAGCACTTTCATAATAATAACAGGATCATACGTGAAGATGATGTAACAATTATAAACAACAAGCCTCAAAGTACAATCATGTGTTGCTGAATGACTGGGATGTATTTTGATAAATATGTCACTAGATGACTTCATTCTTGTATGAACATAAGACTTACACATATGAGAAAATGACAAATCCACAATCATACTGGAGAGTTAATACTCCCCTCTCAGTAACCGATGGAAGAATCACATAAAAATCAGAAAGAATACATATCAAATGACAAAATTTTACCTATGTGATAATATGAAAATATACATTTGATCTTTGTCCTCATCTCCTGGCATACAACTCATAAAATTATCATCAGACTCTCCAAACTGATAAGAACGTATTTTTCTATGCTAATGAGTTGCCTGATGGCTGGGTGCAACTACAGGATGAAGGATGGCTGTCAGAGAAACTTTGTAATTAGAGAGTTGGGATTTCACCCCACCCCCAACCTCTGGGGAGGGTACAGGTCCTGAAGATCAAGTTGAGCACCATTGGCCAGATTTAATCAACAATGCCTACATAGTGAGGCCTCCAGAAAAACCAAAAGTCACAGGTTTGGGGGTGCTCCTGGACAGCTGAACTAATCCATATGCCCACATTTTGTGCCAGGAGGGTGGCATATGCCAACCCCAAGGGAATGAAAGCTCCTGTATCCCAGACCTTCCAGGTCTTGCCCTATGTGAGTGTATTCATCTGGCTGTTTGTGTTTTTCAAATTTTCCTTTCGTAATAAACTGGCAAACATAAGTACATTTCACTGAGTCTTTAAGCTGTTCTAGTAAGTTTATCTAGACTAAATAGAAAGAAGGATGTTGTGGGAATCCTGGTTGGTCAGAAGTCTTAGGGACCTGGATGTGTGACTGGCATCTGAAGTCTCCAGCAGCACCTACTGCCAGCCACCAGTGAGCCTTCTTAGACACCAGCCCAGTTGTGCTTTCACTGTTGGCATGAATCAAACCAGTGTTTTGTAAGAAAATATATGTCTAAAGATATTTTCAGCACTCTAAGGACCTAGGATGTGACACAAACAGTGCCTGGCAAACAACAGAGCTTCTAAGGGCTTTGTTCCATAGCAGCCTTGGAGAAAGGGGAAGCCAGAACAAAAGGCCTGTCTCAGAGAGTGTGTGGTAAGTTTGGTCTAATAAACTGGAGTACACAGGAAGTCCATGCTTTTTAAAGCACTGATTACACTAAATCATTTCTCCGATCAAAAGACCAGAGTTAACATTTAAAAAGAAAATGAGGCCATGGAATCCCCAACTTAACATAAGAACAAAATAGACAAATGAAATTGGTCAAAAGCAAAGGCAGACAATTAAGAAAAATGGATATTGACAGAATAGCAAGAGCCCAGATGGCAAAGTACAAAAGCCATGAAAGATCTATCCAAGGGATCAAGTCTGAGCCCTAATGAAATAGCTAGAGCAGGTGGCCAATGAGAATAACTAACTGCTCAGACAGGTGTCTGCAGGGTGCTCCCCCTTCCCACCAACCCTGTCTGAAAGGATGTGCCCACATGTTCACGCCAATCTCCTCACTGTTAGCTGGGTATATGTGGAGGGGCAGATGACAGTCACTAGGATCTCAATTAAGTTTTCAGGTAGTGGCATAATAAAAATATTTCTTGGCCTATTGGGAGGGACAAAGAATATTTTGCATGTAGTAGAAATTTATGGAAAACTACAGTTTATTGAAGATTGCTGAAAATTCTTACTTTTCCTCTTAATGATAGGTGAAATCTAATTGCCCTCCTTTGAATCTTGGCTGCTCTTGGTGACGTGCTTGAGATGCTCTGTGGCTTCTAAGGGGAGATTTATAACTTTGAATAATGTGCTGCAAATTTGCATGTCCAGATGAACTGAGAGAAATATCCCCCCTAGAAGAAATCTAGAAATCTCCCCACTAGAAGGCACTGTCTCTGGAAGAGTTATTTAAGGACCTGTGGTTAACTCAAACCTATAGACAATCCAGGTTTTATGTATGAATAAAGTAATGCCTTCCCCAAGCTGCCTGGAAGCACACTATATAAGAAACTCCAGAACGACCTCATTAAGAAGTTTAGCATTAGGTAACAGTTTCCACTGCAGAAAACTAAAAGTGTTTACTTCCAGATTGGTAGCGAAAAACTTTCCACTACATCACCTATGTGACCAATGAAGATGGTTTGTCAGACATTGGTGTCAGGATGTCTTTTCTTATTTTTTTTTGACCGGTAAGGGGATCGCAACCCTTGGCATGATGTGGTCTGCAGCACGCTCAGACAGTGAGTGCACTGGCCATCCCTATATAGGATCTGAACCCATGGCCTCGGTGCTACAGTGCCGCACTCTCCTCACTGAGCCACAGGGCCGGCCCAGGATGGCTTGATGTCCCATGAAAAACTAGCACTCTCCTCTCAAATTCCATTCCAATCATGGAACAAATGAAGTTGCCTTTTTGCCATGACATCAGAAACACCAGGGATAAACTCACACTCAAATTAGAAGACTCTAAGTTCTTATAACCTGCTATGTCTATAGGCCAACTTTATCTTCTTTATGCACATTTCCTTTAAGCTGAGTTTTACTTATTTAAACTTTTTCATTTTAATTCATGGAGACCATAAAACTCATCAAATACAATATAAAACAGAATAAACAACTCATGTAAGATTTATTCATTTTTTGTTGCTCTTGGAAATGCACAGAGTACTCTGGCGCACAGCTGAAAAAGAAAGAAAATGGAATGAATTAATGAGAGAACTACCTGGTGCTGAGAGAAAACCCTCAATTGCACCCTTGTCCTGGGTCTGTACCAGTGGCAGCTTTCACTCAAAGCAACAGAGATAATAAATAAATAATAAAATAAATATCTGTAGTATATTTTAAAAAAACAACAGGAGATCAGTGTGGCTTAGTCCTAGATTCTTATAACCAAAACTCTCTGCATGTTAGCTAAAAAGGAAAGAAAAAAAATCTACTTTTTCTTTCTTCTTTCTTCAGCCTTTTTCTTTCTATACAATCAACCTCCTTTGCTCAGCTCACTGTAAAACTTATCCTATTTTATGGAATGACACGTTGCCTGATTGCAGAATCATAATGAAGCCAACTGAGATCTTTAAATTTGTTGTAATTTCGTTCTTTGAGAACCACTCTTCAATAAGTAACATTTTCTAGGCCCTTACCTATTCTTCTCAGTCAAACTCACCTCTTTTATGAAAGTTGGTCCAAAGCTCCCAATACTACCCAGTCTCAGACAGCCATTGAATGAGAACATCTTAATCAGTCAATCAACTAGTGTGCACTCTAGGGACTAGGATCAATAATTGCGTGCGCTGTGCAAAGCTAGGACCTTGACCTTTCTGGAACTCTTCTGCCTCTGTTCTAAATTGCTACTGACAGGATTCAAGCCATAGGGGTGTTTTTTCAGGGTGGATTCCTATTCATAGGGCATCCTCCTTCAAACTTTGTAAGACCTGCTTTATTCCAAAAAGCGCAGTGCGCCACCGGGCCGGCCCAGCCTTTTTCTTTCTATACAATCAACCTCCTTTGCTCAGCTCACTGTAAAACTTATCCTATTTTATGGAATGACATGTTGCCTGATTGCAGAATCATAATGAAGCCAACTAAGATCTTTAAATTTGTTGTAACTTTGTTCTTTGAGAACCACTCTTCAATAAGTAACATTTCCTAGGCCCTTACCTATTCTTCTCAGTCAAACTCACCTCTTTTATAAAAGTTGGTCCAAAGCTCCCAAAACTACCCAGTCTCAGACAGCCATTGAATGAGAACATCTTAATCAGTCAATCAACTAGTGTGCACTCTAGGGACTAGGATCAATAATTGCGTGTGCTCTGCAAAGCTAGGACCTTGACCTTTCTGGAACTCTTCTGCCTCTGTTCTAAATTGCTACTGACAGGATTCAAGCCATAGGGGTGTTTTTTCAGGGTGGATTCCTATTCATAGGGCATCCTCCTTCAAACTTTGTACCCTCCTTCAAACTTTGTAAGACGTGCTTTATTCCAAAAAAACAAAAACAAAACAGACCATCACTCAGTATCCCAATCTCCTCCCTAGAAGGCACTGTCTATGGAAACTAGGTCATGTAGAAACTTCTGTAAACTCAGAGCAGAAGTGCTAGGCAGGCTACACAGTGCAGGAGGGGAGCAGAAACTTCAGTAGCTGAAGGGACACCAAGACACACCACAAATACAACTGCCACATAGGAACACTCAGTGTGCACACACTTCACAATTATTTTTCTTGGAATTTGGGGACACTTCACTCATACTGTTAATTTGCTCAAATTATAGATGGGTAAACTAAACGTCAGATAGGTTAGTACCAAACTCCAGTATGGCAGAGCTAGAATGTGGACTCACGACACACCTCGCAGGCAGGCTCAGGCTGTCTGCACACACCTCCCCAACCCAGTCATGGAGCTTCTGGAAGTGCACACCCAGCCTTCTGGCAGTGGACCATCTTCTGACAAAGCAGTTACTGAAAGCACAGCCCGGGTCGCCCCTTCCCTGGCTGGCCCATGTCTACGCTCTTACTGAAGGTCAGGCTCACCTCAGACCCACCTGCGTTTTGGCAGCACCAAGTGCTGGGACACTCATCCTGCTCCCCAGGGTACCCTGAGGCCCATGGGGCTCCTCTTTTACCCTTGCCCCTCCTTTGAGGGTCACAGAACTCAATACCAGAATCTGAAAAGGAGCATGGGGACGGCCGCAGTGCCCAGAAATTCCAGGTGAAAGATGGCGGGAGTGGGTGGGGACATGCGTGCATGGAAGAAACCTGGAATAACGTTCCCATAGTCCTGTGCTGATGACATCTTTGGAGGGTTAAACTACATTCCCCATAAGACTCTGCATTACCTCCATTAGAAACCAATGGAGGAAATTCTTTTCCAGCAGGGAGTCCTGTTACCAGGAGACCATGGACCTGATGGATCAGGACTGGTCTCTATCCACGTGGCAGTGATGTGGGCTCCTGATTCTTTATTGAATTTTGGTTTGACAACCTAGGACATTGGGGGAATAATGGGGGAATTTAAATGTGGGCCAATTACATGATGTTAATAATTATGCTTTGCTCTTATATTGCTGTAATAAAACCCACGTATAATTTTTTTCTTTTTACAGATGCATATTAAAGTTGAAAAAATACTTCTCTATTTTAAATTTGTAAGCAAACAAGAAATGAATATGGTCACTCTCTTCCAATCTATTAAAAGATGTTTGTTCTCATCCAATAAACTAATTTGTAAATCTTCAATTTTATTACAATTATATTACACAATTGGAAAAACGGCTGTTATGTATATAGTGGAAGAAAATAGCAGGGTCATAGTGTAAATGGACTCCATAATCCTTGTGCCAATTTACACTTGCAGTGTCTGATAGTTATTTGCCCAGAAACTCCCAGATTATGTTAATCCATCCACCTATCTATAAATCAAATCTTTAGTTATCTGTTTATTAGGTTGGGGTACGTGTGTGTGTGTGACAGCCCAAAAGTTTGCCTTTTCTTCTCTGGTTTCTGCCACAAACTAGACAAGGAATTCTGTAAAAGGGTTTCTCAAAGTTTCTGCTAACACTGAAATTCCTCTTCAAAGAGGGAAATGCCTGATTCGAGTCATCTGGATTGAAGTGGGCTTGAGTGATAAAATGAAACCAAAATTGCTCAGAGATTATTACCATGGGGATTATGACAGTTGGTAAGACTGATGATGACAGTATGTAGTCTTTGGAATAATATAAGAATGGCATAATGAACATGTTATCATAAAGAGGAAAAAATAAAGTTATGTTTCAGAAATTATAGTGAAATACAGACATACGCAGATTAACAAAACTGGCAGAATTTATTGCTGACAGACCTGCCTTACAAGAAATGTATTTTTAAATATTTCTTTAGGAAGGAAGCAAGGGACCCTAGACAGTATTCAAATTCACACAAAAAAGCAGAGGGCACTAATAAAGGTAAATATTAAACTATAAAGGACAGTATAAATGAACATTTTCCCATTTCTTCTCTTAACGGATTTAGAAATCAATTGTATAAAATCATATATATATACAATGTAATGTTCTTCCTGTAATATATAAAAATACAATATAGTTGCCAATAAGAGTGCAAAAAGGTAAATGGGAGCAAAGCAGTATTGGGTTGCCAAAATGACTCCAGATGATAATTGAAATCTGTAAGTCAAATAAAGATAATCATAAACTATAAATTGAAAAGTTAATAAAATTATTACATATATACTTATTACCCTTTCTTCTCCCAGTTTCTTCGAAAGAAATAAAATTGTATAATATAATAATGTTACCAAACCAAACCTGGGTTTACTCACCCCAGTGCAGCTAAACCAAGACACTAACACCAGGGTTTCAGAGAGGGAAATTAGGCTTTAATTACAAGGCCAAGTAATAAAAGTTGGACGGGTAATGCTGAGAAAAATTCTGAACTCCCAAAAGTCTTACAAAGAATCTTAAAAGAAAATGTTGGGGGTTAAAATGGGGGCTGTTCAGGTAGCCAGTGAACATTTCTGATTTGCTGAGTCTCTGAGGGCAAAGAAACAAAATCCAGGGGGGGGGAAAAAAGCAAATTTTGGTCTCTGCTTATCACTCATCTGGTTCCTACCAATCTGGGTTCCTTACATTCCACTCCTGACTAGCACATACCTAGGGCTGGGAAAATTCTGGGTTCTGTTCCCATAAAGACATCGTAAAGATATGTGTCAAGATAACGTCTTTTACCCCAGGAAATTTCTGACTCTGCTATATATGGGTAATGTTTCTATATATTATTGGAATTAAGGTAGTATAAATCTGTAGCTGATTCTAATAAGTTAAGATGTACATGGTAAGCTCAAACCAACTCATGGAGGCAATATGTTAAAAAGAATGGTGTAAAAATAATTAAAGAGATCTAAATCTTTCCACAGAGAAAAGATGAAACTAAATGTCTTAACTGGTAGATTGCACCACATGTAATAAGGAATTAACGTTAATTCTAAACAATTTTTTTTCTTAGTTTTGGAACATCTTATTTCCACTGACAAGAAACAAAAAAAGGTATAAACTTAATTTCACTCCTTTTCTCTCACACTGTTTCATAGAGTATTCCCTGGAAGGTCAATTTAGACTTATTTTATTATGTTTTTAATTTTTATTGATTGTACATATTCATGGGGCACAGAGCTGACCATCAGTACCTATGCCCAAGATGTGGTGATCAGATCAATACTATCAGCATGTCCACCACCTCAAACTGCAATTATTCCCTGCGTCCCCCAAACTCCGATCAACCTCTTATCCCTCCCCCCGACCCCTTAGCAACCTTAGACCTGTTCTCTCCCTCTACAAATCCAACACACCACTGTGGTCTTTCTTTCCTTCCTTCCTTCTTTCTCTCTTAGCTCCCACCTATGAGTGACGATTTGTGGTATTTTTCTCTCTGTGCCTGGCTTATTTCTGTTAACATAATTTTCTCCAAGATCCTACATGTTACTGTGAATGGCAGAATTTCATTCTTTTTATGGCTGAGTAGTATTCCCTTGTGTGTATGTGCCACATTTTCCTTACCCAGTCATCCACCAATGGACATTTAGGTTGGTTCCATATCTTGGAGCTGTGATGTACACAGAGCTGTGATGAATATGTGAGTGCAGGTATCCCTTCAACATGGTGATTTTGATTACTTTGAGTATATTATCCAGAAACGGCATTGCTGGAACATATGGCAGATCTATCTCTAGTTGTTTGAGAAACCTCCATACTGTTTTCCATAGTGGCTACACTAATATACAATCCCACTAACAGTGTAGAAGAGTTCCCCTTTATCTGCATCCTAGCCAGCATTTGTCACTCAGTCTTTTTTATTATAGCCCCTCCAACTGGCATGAGATGATACCTCAAAGTGGTTTTGACTTCCATTTCCCTGATTAATGATGTTGAGCATTTCTTCAAGTACCTGTTGACCACTTGTATGTCTTTCTCTGCAAAATGTCTATTCAGCTTTTTCGCCCATTTTTTAATTGGAACGTGTGTGTGTGTGTGTGTGTGTGTATTTTTTTTTTTTTTTTTACTGTGTCTGTAGTTGTTTGAGCTCTTTGTATATTCTGGTTGTTAATCTCCTGTCAGACATACAGTTTGCAAATATTTTCTCCCATTCTGTAGGTTGTCTTTTCACTCTGTTGATTGTTTCCTTTCTTGCACAGAAGTTTTTAGTTTATAATACCACTTATTTATTATATTCTTTTGTTGCTTGTGCTTTTGGGCTCTTATTCATAAAATCTTTGTCCCCATTTTACTTCCTGAAGTGTTTCTCCCATGCTCTATCCTAAGAAATTTATAGTTTCAGACCTTATACTTATGTCTTTAATCCATTTTGAGTTGATTTTGGTATATGGTAAGGGTGTAAGTTTAGTATCATTCTTCTGCATATGGATGCCCAATTTTCCCAGCACAATTTATTATAGATGCAGTTTTTTCCCCAACGTATATTCTTGTTACCTTTGTCAAAGATCACTTGGTTGTAAGTATGTGGGTTGATTAGTGGGTTCTCTATTCTGTTCCATTGGTCTGAGTGTTCATTTTTGTGCCAGTACTATGCTGTTTTGGTTACTGTAGCTTTCTAGTATAATTTGAAGTCAAGTAATATTATGCCTTCAGCTTTGTTTTTTTTTTTACTCAGGACTGCTTTGGCAGGATTGCTTTTTCTATTTCTGTGAAGAATGTCATTGGTATACTGATGGTGATTGTATTAAATCTGTAAATTATTTGGGAGAGTATGGATATTTTCACAATGTTGATTCTTCCTGTTCAAGTGCATGGCATGTCTTTCCATCTCCATCTTTTTGTCTTCTTTAGCTTCATTCAGGAGTGATTTGTAGTTCTTGTTGTAGAGATCTTTCAGCACCTTGGTTAAATTGACTCCTAGGTATTTTATTTTTCTGGTGAGTATTATAAATGGGCTTACTTGCTTGAGATCTTTTTCTGCTAGTTCATTATTGGAGAATATAAATGCTACTGATTTGGGAGCATTGATTTTGTATCCTGCAACATTACTGAAATTCTTTACCAACTCTAAAAGTTTTTGGATACAGTCTTTAGATTTTTTCCATAAACAGGGTCATGTCATCTATAAACAGGAACAGTTTGACTTCATCCTTTCCAATCTGGATTCCCTTATTTCTTTCTTTTGCCTGATTGTTCTGGCTAGTACTTCCAGTACTATCTTAAACAGGGGTGGTGATAGTGACAGTGGGCATCATTATCTTGTTCCTGTTTCAAAAGAACTGAAAGCTTTATCAGGATATTGGTGGTGAGTTTGTCATATATGCCTTTTATGGTGTCAAGATACATTTCCTTCTATGCCTGATTTGCTGAGAGCCTTTATCATTAAGGGATGTTGAATATTGTTCAAAGATTTTTCTGCATCTATTGAGATAATCATATGTATTTTTGTCCTCAATTTAGTTGATGTGGTATATCATATTTATTGACTTACATATGCTTGACTCCCTGGGATGAATTCCACTTGATCATGGTGTATAAGTTTTTTGATGTGTTGCTGTATGCTGATTGCTAGTAATTTATTTAGGATTTGTGCCTCTATGTTCATCAGAGATACTGACCTGTAGTTTTCTTTTTTTTCTTTACCTTGGTTTTGGTGTCAAGGTGATGCTGGCCTCATGGAATGTACTTGGGTGAGTGGCCTCTGATTCAATTTTTTGGAATAGTTTGAAGACAACTGACATTAATTCATCTTTAAAGTTTGGGAGTATTCAGCAGTAAAGCCATCTAGACCTGGGCTTTTTCTTTTTGGGGAAACTGATTACTGCTTCAATCTTGTGCTTGTCATTCATCTGTTCAGGTTTTCTATTTCTTCTTGGTTCAGTTTGAAAGTTTGTTTGTGTCCAGAAGTTTATCCATTTCTTCTAGGCTGTCAAATTTGCTGGTTTATAGTTGTTTGTAAAAGTGTCTAACTATTCTTTGCATTTCTGTGATACGAGTTGTAATGTCTCCTTTTCATTTCTGATTTTTGTTATATGGGTCTTCTCTCTTCTTTTTCTTTTTTTCTCTTTAGTTGACCTACTAATAGTTTTTCTATTTTGTTCCATTGATATTTTGTGTCAATTTTGGGTTCTTTATATCATTTACTTCTTCTCTGATCTTAACTATTTCTTCCCATCTATTAACTCTGGGATTGGATCATTCTTGTTTTTCTGGTTCTTCAAGGACTAGCATTATTTGAAATCTATTATTTTATTTTTTCTTTTTTGTCTTTTTTTACTAACCGGTAACGGGGTCGCGACCCTCAGTGTCGCGCCCGTACTGGGGACCAGCAACGGGATCACAACCCTCGGTGTTGCGCCCGCACCGTGCTCAGCCAGTGAGCGGGAACCGGTGTCCACATGGGATCTGAACCCTCGGCGGGAGCGCCGCCGTGCGCCACCGGGCCGGCCCATGAAATCTATTATTTTGATGTAAACATTTATTGTGATAAACTTCTCTCTTAGTACTGTTCTTGCAGTATCTAACAGATGTTGATATAATGTGTCTACTTTATTGTTTTCTAGAATTTTTTTGATTTCCTGTTTAATTTCTTCTTGGGATCATAGGTCATTTAGGAGCCTGTTGTTTAATTTCCATGTATTTGGACAGTGTTATGAGGTTCTCTTGTTATTAACTTCTACTTTTAATCCATTGTGATCTGAAAAAATAGTTGAGACGGTTTTGAATTTTTAAAAATTGTTGAGACTTGATTTGTGACCTAATATGTGGTGTATCCTGGAGAATGTTCCATGTACTGATAAGAATGTATGTTCTGTGGCTGTTGGATGAAATGGTCTCTAGATCTTGGCCAGGTCCAATTGGTCTAAAATGTAGTTTAAATCCTGTGCTTATTTGTTGCCTGGACGGTCTGTCCAATGCTGAGCAAGGATTGTTCAGTTCCCCACTATTATCATGTTTGGGTCTATCTCTTTCTTTAGGTCTGATAGTGTTTGCTTTATATATTTAGGTGCTCCAGTGTTGGGTGCATATATATTTATGATTGTCATTTCTTCTTGCTGGATAGATCCTTTTATCATTATATAGTGGCCTTCTTTGTCTCTTATTATGGTTTTTAAAACCTATTTTATGCAATACAAGAATAGCTACTCCTGCTGATTTTTTTTGTTTCCAGATACATGCTATATCTCTTTTTATTCACTCATTATTAGTCTGTGTGCATCTCTGTAGGTGAAGTGAGTTGCTTAANTTGCTTTATATATCTAGGTGCTCCAGTGTTGGGTGCATATATATTTATGATTGTCATTTCTTCTTGCTGGATAGATCCTTTTATCATTATATAGTGGCCTTCTTTGTCTCTTATTATGGTTTTTAAAACCTATTTTATGCAATACAAGAATAGCTACTCCTGGGCCAGCCCGGTGGCGCACTGGAGAGTGCGCTGCTTGGGAGCACGGCAGCGCTCCCGCCGAGGGTTCGGATCCCATGTGGAGACCGGTTCCCGCTCACTGGCTGAGCGCAGTGTGGGCGCAACACCGAGGGTTGCGATCCCGTTGTCGGTCCCCGGTACGGGCGTGACACCGAGGGTTGCAATCCCGTTACCGGTCAGTAAAAAAGACAAAAAGGAGGAAAAAAAAAAAAAAAAGAATAGCTACTCCTGCTGATTTTTTTTTTGTTTGTTTCCAGATACATGCTATATCTCTTTTTATCCACTCATTATTAGTCTGTGTGCATCTCTGTAGGTGAAGTGAGTCGCTTGAAGACAACATATAGTTGGGTCTAGTATTTAATCTAACCCATCAGACTGGGGAGCTTAACTCATTTACACTGAGGGTTATTTTTGAGAGGTATTGTCTTACTCCTGGCATTTTCACTTTTCATTTAGATATTCTCTTTAAAGCATCCCCTTTTATTATTTGTCATCAATGTTTGTTGGTTTTCTGAGCTGGTAAGATTTAGTTTCTTTTTTATTACGCATTTGCATTTGTGTTTTACCAGTAGGCTTTGTTCTTCCTGTATATCATAGTAGTGGTCATTATTTTTCAGATTCCAGATGCAGGATTCCATTGAGAATTTCTTGCAGGGCTGGTCAAATGGTGATAAAATCCTGCAGATTTTGTTTGTCTGGGAAATCCACTATTTATCCATCATTTCTGAAGGATAGCCTTGCTGGTTATAGTATTCTTGGCTGGCAGTTTTTTTCTGTTAGTATTTTGAATATGTCATCCCATTTTCTTCTCATCTGTACAATTTCAGTTGTGAAGTCTGCTGTTAGTCTGCTGGGGCTTCCCTTATAAGTGATTTGATATTTTCCTCTTGCTGCTTTTAGGATTCTCTCTGTCTTTGAGTTTTGCCAGTCTAACTATAATGTGTCTTGTAGAGGGTATTTTTGGAACAAATCTGTTTGGGGACCTTTGAGCTTCCTGAATCTGAAGTCTGTGTCTCCTTCTATATTTGGAAAGCTTTCCCCTATTATTTCTTTTTCTTTTTCCTTTTTGTCTTTTTTCGTGACCGGCAACGGATCACAACCCTCAGTGTTGCGCCCGTACCGGACCGGGACCGGCAACGGGATCGCAACCCTCGGTGTTGCTCCCGCACCTTGCTCAGCCAGTGAGCGGCCGGTCTGTATGTGGGATCCAAACCCTCGGCGGGAGCACTGCCGCGCTTCCCAAGTGGCGCACTGTAGCAGTGCGCCACTGGGCCGGCCCTCCCCTATTATTTCATCAAGTAGATTATCAATGTCATTACCTTCCTCCTCCTTTTCTGGAACACCCATGATTCAGATGTTTGTGCACTTATTGTTGTCTGCTAGCTCTCTTAGACTTTCTTCATTTTTAAAAAATTCCTTTTCCTTCTGTTTCTCTTTTGTCTTCCTGGGTTATTTAATAAAGATCATCTTCAGGATCAAAAATTCTTCCTTCTGCTTACTCTAATCTCCTGCTTGAGCTCTTGCTTTTTTTTTTATTTTTGATATTTTTTTATTGAATGAACCCTTCAGTTCCAGGAGTTCTGCTGCATTGTTTTTAAAAGTATTAATCTATTTTTAAATTTCCTCCTTAATATTCTGGACACTTTTTCTCATTCATTGTGTTGACTGAGTATTCTCTTGTCTCTGTGAGTTTCTTTAAGATAGTTACTAGGGATTCCTTTTTAGTCATTTCAAGGGTTTCCAGTTCTGCATGGTCTAGTATTTGAGAATTATTTTATTTCTTTGGCAGTGTCATATTTTCTTTTCTCTCATGTTTTTAGTATATCTATGTTGATATCTAGTACATCAGTTCCTTTTTCTATCACTCTGGAGTGGACTTTGAGGAGGAAGACTTCCTTCTCCTTTTCCAGGCTCCTCTAGTGACTCTCCTTGTCTCAGTGCAGCTGAATATTTTGCAGGTCACCTGCACAGCAGTAGTGGCTGTTACTGTGGTGGCAACCCATCCTTGCAGTGATAGAAATTGTGATGGTGGTTCTTGTTGATGACTAGCACAGAAGTGATGTGGGGTCTACTAGATCATGGCTGGTTCCTGCCTTCTGTGTGGGTAGGGTAGAGGGATTCTCAGGGTTTTTGCCTGCCTGATCCACTATGGTTGTAATGGTGCTGGCTCCTGCTTTCTGTGCAGGCAGGCTGGAATGTTGCCTGGGGATTTTACCTGCCTTGGTGTCTCTAAATACAGAGGCACTGGCTCTTGCCTTCTGTCCACAAACAATTTTTGTCACACACACAAAAAATGAGGTAACACTTCCTGATTCATTTTATGAGAATAGCATTACCTTGATATGAGAAGTAGACAAAAAATAACATGAAAAAATAATATAAATAAAAGTTCCTGATAAGTGCAGATATAGAAATCCCCAATAAATACTAGCAAACTAAATTCATCACCATACAAAAATTATTCCACAACATTACCAAATGGGATTATTTTATGCATGCAATTTTGACTCAACATCCAAAATCAATTAATTCAGTACAGAATATTAACAGGTTAAACAAAAAATGTGATGATTCTTTCAAGAGACACAGGAAAACATTTTACAAATCTGATAACTATTTATTATAAAACTGGCAATCTAGGAATAGAAAGAAACTTTCTATACCTGCTAAAGTGTACCTAGGAAAAAATCTACAGCTAATGTTATACTTAATGAAGAAACCCTGGTGCTTTAGCTAAAACTCTGAGAAAAAAAGTAGAATGCCTACTACTACCACTCCATTTAACATTGAATTAAAAATATTTGCCAGCAAAACCTACATAAGAATAACAAACAAAACTCTGAAATTTAAAAAAATAGAACTGTCATTGATTGCAAAGACATAAATTTGTTTATAAAAATATTTAAGAAATTTACTAAAATCGATTAAAACAAATGAATTTATCAAAGTCATAAGATACAAGATCAACATAAAAAAATCTAATTACGGGGGCCGGCCCGGTGGCACACTGCTACAGTGCACCGCTTGGGAAGTACGGCAGTGCTCCCGCCGAGGGTTCAGATCCCACATACGGACCGGCCGCTCACTGGCTGAGCAAGGTGCGGGGCAACACCGAGGGTTGCGATCCCGTTGCCGGTCCCGGTCCGGTACGGGCGCAACACTGAGGGTTGCGATCCGTTGCCGGTCACGAAAAAAGACAAAAAGGAAAAAAAAAATCTAATTACTCATTATGTACTAGCAATGAGTAATCTTATAATGAAACAGACAAACAAACAAAAAACAATTTCAGCCATAATAGCATCAAAAAGAAAGAAATATTCAGGGAAGATTTTACAAAAAAGAGCAAGCCTTTTACACTAAGTAAGTAAATAAATAAATAATAAATAATGTTGAAATGTATCAAAGAAAAATCAGGTAAATACAAACACATCCAATGTTCAATGTTATAATGCTAAGATGAAAACAGTCCTCAAATTCATCTAAAAATTTAATGCAATCCTTTCAAACTCCCAATTGTTCGTCTACAGAAATTAACAAGCTTATTCTAGAATTTATATGAAAATAAAAGAGAAACTAAAATCCCCAATCTTGAAAAGAAAAATTAAATGACTCAAACTTCCTAATAACAAATCTCACTAGACAGTTACACAAACAAAGAGTGATACTAACATAATTATGGATTCTTGGCAACCAAAAAAAAAAAAAAAAACAGATTGAAAGGTCCAATAAAAAACACTTTGATTTATGGTAAACTGATTTTGACAAAGTTTCCAAAGAATTTTAAAGAGGAAAGAACATTTTTTTTTTCAACAATGGCGCTGGAAAAAATTACATATCCACCAGCAAATGTAGGAAGTAAAACCCCTAACTCAAATTATACAACAAAAAAATTCTGAAAATGGATCGTACACCTAAACATGACAGATAAAACTATAGGAGGCTTCCGGTCAAGATGGCAGATAGACAGTCCCCCAGCATCACTCTCTCCCACAAATCAATTTACAGTTATAAAAAAGCAACAACAGCCAAGCCAGAGCCACTAAAGCTCAGGGAAAGAGGAGAGACCTTCAGAGTGCATGAAGGCAGGAGAAGACAAGATGAGAGAAAGAAAAAACTGCTCCAACTATTTAGTGCCACAGCCACTTTAAAGCTGGAGCTGCTGGGCACATGGAGCAGGAACTGGCAAAAGCCACAGCTGTGCCCTTTGGATGGAGTTGCTTGGAGGTAGCAGGGGAGATGGGGACCTCAGTGGCCCCCAGGCCAGCAAGACCACTAATAGTGTTCCCATGGATGCACATAGGAGTGAGGAGCCAGAACAACTGAAAAAAACAGAGCTGCTCAGAGGCTGGTGAGTGATCACAATGGACCAGTGTCCGGCCTGTCCCATGGGACGTGTTTGCAGCACAGGCCGTGGGGGTGACAGGCCCACTGGGGGAACAATGGGGCACAGCAAGGACAGCTGCCCCCCAATCAGTGTAGGACCACTCACAGGACACTGGTCAGGAATATAGAATTGCTCGGGGTGCAGTTTGATGAAAAGACTCAGGCCCAGATCAGAGTTTCTACATAATCGAGGTGCACCAGGTCTTTGGAGAGCCCGAAGTACATATAAAGTCACCCATTAAAACCTGAGCTGCACAGAAAGTCTTCCCTAGGGAATCAGCAGCAAAGCAGCAATTTAGCTCAACCACACAGCTCAAGTACTGGTCCCCACAGAAAATTCCCCCATTTTAGAAGAAAAGGACAAAAAATTAGTTCTGGCTCAGGCACACTTCCAGTGCCTTGGGGCCCACTCAGGGTCCTGAGGTATGGAGCCAGGGACTGGATGCTGCTCCCAAAACCAGCCACACTGCCAGCATCAAGGAGCATGCCAAAAACATCACCTCCATGTGGGTGGCCCACCACAATAACCACAGCTACCACAAAAGTGGCTAGACACCACAACCACCATACAGATGGTCCACCAGCCACTGGAGTGCACTGACACAAGGAGAACCATCAGCAGAAACTGAAAAGGAGAGGATGTCTCTCTCCACAAAGCCCACTCCAGAATGACATAAGCATCTGCTCTACGATAATATTGGGGGACCTGAACACCACTTAGCATTGAACAGATCATCTAGGCAACAAATCAACAGAGTAACCATTACTCTTTCAGGAGAGAAGAAATCTAGGGTAATTAGAGGGGGGAGGGAGAGGGGGACAGGAAGAGATTGGACAAGGGGCATAAAGAAAAACTACAATTTGTAACAATATGTATGCTAGTAATATTGATTTGATCAACATATGTCAACATTGAACCCCCAAATATGTATAATCAATTATGATTCAATAAAAATTAAAGAGAGAGATAAAACTACAAAATGCTTAGAGAAATACTGGAAGAAAATTTTGTAGTTTTGGATTGTATAGTGACTTTTTTAGTTATTACATCAATAGCACAATTTTAAAAATGTTGAATTGTACTTTCTCAAATTTATAAAATGTTTTTATTTCACCAACACCATGAAGAAAGAAAGAAAACAGAAAAGACATTGGAAGAAAATATTTGAAATTATATGTGTCTCAGTAGGACACGCATCCAGAACATATACAGACCTCTCACTAATAAACAATAAAAAAAGACAATTGACCTACTTTAAGACGTGCAAAGGAGCTGAATTTTAAAAATTGTACAAAGATGTTACATATATTGTCAATAAACATGTGGAAATATGCACAATATCTTTAGTCATTACAGAAATGCAAACCAAAACCAAACTGAGATCATAATTAACACCCACTGCAATGGCTATAAGAAACAAAGTAACAAGTGTTGGCAAAAATGTAAAGAATATAGCATTCTCTGCATTGCAGATGAGAATGTAAAACAGTGCAAAACAATCATACCTTTGTTTACCAAATGTAAATAAATTGTAACAAAAATCTGGCAGTTCCTAAAATGTTATATATATATATATATATATATATAGACTCACCATGATCCAGAAACTTTACTCCCAAATATGTACCCAAAAGAACTGAAATCCTATGGCTGCCCACAGATTCTTTTACAAGAGCCACAAAAATATAACCAGCAGTAAATTTTAAAGGAAAAATGTAAGTCAAATGTAAGGAGACTCCAAACGATACAAATAAACTTAAAATTGTTTAAATAAAGTAGTGCAACATTCTAAGGATACCATCTTTAACACAATTTCATTTACTTAACACAATGAACAAAAAGTTCAGATAAAGGCAGGTGACCAAAAATGAATGAAAAGATAAAAAACATAGGAATTCATATTAAAACTACAGAAAGATACCAATTCTTACTTATCAGATTATCAAAAATTTTATGATTATCTGTTATGCTATGGAGAAATAGATACTGCAGTATATTTTTGTTGAGAAGCCAAAATGATATAATCATTATGTGCTCTGTGTGTGTGTGTGTGTGTGTACAAAACACAGGCATTATCATTGGATCCAAGAATTCCACTCTAAGAATCTACCCTACATTTAGAGCTTACAGACAGCTAATTTAATGAGTCAGGACGAAAAGAAAGGGGTGGAGTAATTTATTGAAATTCCTGAGGTGGCTTTGAAAACAGTCTTTGGTTTTCAATGACTGGCCCTGTGCTCAGTCACTCTCCTTGCACTGCACCACCTGGAGAGTCCTAACCCTGGATTGAGGTGACAGCTTCAATGGCCAAGGCCACAGTCACTTGCTGCAGCAGGTCTTCATTCTGGTGGGTGTCCAGCCTCACTCTGACATCATCAGGTGCCCACTCCACCCTCAGATGTAGGTCCTGCACAACCCTTCTGGGAGCAAGTGGACCCCCTGATTTGTCACTCATGTGTCTCATCACCCTGCCTCGAGCATCTGCATAAACACCAGGGAAACAATTGGCAGAGAACCAATGATCAGTGGCCATTGAGAGAGATATCGGGCCTGCCATTGGCTCTGTGAAGCATGCTTACATTGCCTCATTTGCATATGCTCACAGGCCTCATCCAATCACACATGACCTACTGGGGAAGCTTCCAACTCCAGGCCTATAAACACCCCACCCTACCCCTGTCGGAAGCCATGCATCCGTGGACTCCAGCATGAGAATGTAAGAACAGTTCCCCATTCAGCAGAGCTGCTGAGAATCTCTGTGTGTGTGGCAAGGTGTCCTGCGGAAGTTTTCCCAAAAGTCCCTATGCTGGTGTTCTCTGAATTGCATGTACTCATCAACCCCCTTGGAAATAATTGGATGTTTTATGGGAATGTTTATGCTCTTGTGCGTTTGGTGTGAGGTGGCAGTTGTACCTTTTAATAACAATACAAATGAGATTACATTTTTTCTGGCTATTGAAACTGGTTTTCTGAGAAACTTTTGGTTAATAAAAACAAGTCTGATTAGATTAATGAAACCCAGGCAAAAATGCTAAAAAGTACACCTGGGTCTATGATTTTGTTCTAACCATTGTTCCAAAAAGCAGGTACAAAGAAGCCAAGAGGTCTTCCTGTACAGATGGACGGATGGGGCGGTGGAGCAAAGTAAAATAACAATAAGTTTTCCTGTAAATTTACCCGAGGCACAAGTTGCCCACGCAGGGGTTTTCACTGTCAGAGATGACAATTGTGTTGGTTAAATATTAAAAGTCTGGTGGGCTCCTGGAGGAAGAAATAGCATGCAACATGTAGGAGCTGATAGACCCCCTCTTTCTTATACAGGGCCATATATAGAAGACAAAAATTGGTATGGTAAGATTAAATATGAGTAAAAAAAATTTTTTTTTGTTTATGGAAAAATCAGTTAGGTTTGGGCTTTTAAGTTCAAAATTTTTTAAACAAAGAATCATTTTACACAAATAGTTAAATCATATTATAAAAGGATGTGCTTTTTTTGTGTGTATGTGTCCTTTTTGAGACCGGCTGCACCGCGCTCAGCCAGTGAGCACTGTGAGCGCACTGGTCATCCCTATATAGTATCCGAACC
>NW_007727952.1:70507-85845 GCF_000696425.1 Galeopterus variegatus | reverse complement strand
AAAAAAAAAAAAAAAAAAAAAAAAAAAAAAAAAAGTTATGATTCAACATAATCAAAAAGGAGTGATTTAAATAATGCATTGATCTATTTTATGTTCATAGTTTAATATTAACTTGATGAAAAATGTTTGCTTTATGTAATCAGAGGACAGACATGGTATAAATAAAGGAGAATGGCTTTTGTTCGTCATCCAGTGATGGACTAGACATCATTGGGCCATCTTTTTTCTTTTTTCTTTTCACCGACTCCACACATCCTTCTCGGGCTCCAAGAACCAGCTGGACTCCGGAATACCCCTACCCCACCACCTTCGTGCTGCCCATCCAGTCCTCCCTGGAAAGCAACAGTGTGGTCATCATGCAAGAGCCCACCCTCAAGAGCATATAATTTCCAAGAAGGGCTATAAGAAGCCACCGCCAAGAGTGAGAAGAAGAAAGGCAGGAGGCACAGGAATCCCCACTGAAAGAGCTGCTCCACCTAACTGAAGCAGATGCACCCCAAACCAGCATCTCCTACAAGGCCATGGGCATGATGATCTGTGTCAACAACATCTTGGGCACATTGCTTGGGTGACTCCCGGCCTGGTACCCAACAACACGTGCTGGACCATCATGTCCAGTGTGCTGCAGATGGCTGTGCCCCTGGTGTTGCAGGAGAGATGGCCAAGCACCTAAGCCTAAGGACATCAAGGCCATCACCACCATGTGAGGTTACCCTGCCCCCCTCAAATTAATTCAGAACAACATACTTAATACATTTTAAATTTTAGGTTTGTAGTCACTTCATTATATTTACAATATTTTAGAACTGATTGGAATTCTGTCATAAAACATAGGATATTATCAATATTTTATATTAATTAAGTTTAAGAAGATGACTCTGAAGATCTTTTTCCTCTTTTATGCCACAGTAGTGGCCATTAGAGAAATTTTTTTCTGGCTACTACATACGTATCTGAAAAGTCATTTCATGTCATTCATCAAGTATTTGGAGAGTTAATAAGCACCATACTTAAATGGCTGCTTTTAAAATTCAGCATAATTTCATATACCTTCTTAAAATAAATTTAGGTCCACTTTATGTTTTCCAAATAAGCAAAAACTTAGAAAGTTTTCTATATATTAGTTTGGCCGAGATAGTTTAGTGATGAAAAATAATAATTCACCAAATTTAAAAGAATAGCATTATTTTTTTTTCCTTTTTGTCTTTTTTCGTGACCGGCAACGGATTGCAACCCTCAGTGTTGTGCCCGTACCGGACCGGGACCGGCAACGGGACCGCAACCATCGGTGTTGCTCCCGCACCTTGCTCAGCCAGTGAGCGGCCGGTCTGTATGTGGGATCCGAACCCTCGGCGGGAGCGCTGCCGTGCTTCCCAAGCGGCGCACTGTAGCAGTGCGCCACCGGGCCGGCCAAGAATAGCATTATTTAACAGTATTTTAAAAATCATTTAAATATTGTTTCCCTTCTGTTTTTTCTGAAAGTTACAAATTGTTTCTTGCTAATTAAGACATATATTCACAAATATGACAAGCAAATTTAAATTTTATTTTTGAAATAAACAAGAACATTTTGAATTCAGTTTTTTTAAATGTAAGATAGAATGGAATCAGAATAGTTTGAAAAGAGAACAAAAAATAGAGTTCTTTTCCATCTGTGAAGCAGGAGGACATCAAACTGAAATAACAGTAGAAAGCTGTCTCTGAACATTAAACCATTTTATGTTTTCTAGAGAAATAATGATGTTAAAAGTTGAAAGTTTATGTACATGTTAGAGAGGACTATATCAGAGTGAAGGGAACAATTATTCCTAATCAGTGTTAAGTGGAAAACAGAATACATCCCTTCAAATTCTGACTTCCAAACTGGAGATATCTCTACATACCAACATTTCCAGATTTGATGTGACTCTCATCTTCTTATTACTATGGTAAACAGTCATCATGGTGAAAAATAAAACATGCAAGTCTTTAGGAAAAAAAAGTTTTTTTTTTTCCTTGGTTGTGGTGGTTAGAAAAACACACAGGAAGCAGATTGTTTAGTTGTTTTTAAATTTTGTAGCACAGAATTTTTGATCAAGCTCTTCCAGTGTTTCACTCTATGCTACTTTGGCAGTGACACTTTCTTTGCCTAAGGCTTTCCCCAGGAGAGCTGAGAAGTAAATGCCTTGAAATTATCAATATCCTCGTCAGCAAGCACTGTTCATGTAGCTGCAGCATACGCTAAGTTCAAATGCTAAAGAATAGTATGCTACAAACAATTCAGTTATTCAGGGGTGCGTGATGTTTATCATATTTATTTATTTGCCATTTTTATGATTTATAAAGTTTTTTTCTTATGAAACAAATTTTGCTGGGAAAGGGGTATTCTTTTCCTGAAACTGCCACCCGTGTTTCTCAGGTTGCTGACTATTGCCACTAAATTAGACAACCCTCCCTCACTTTGTCATCTGCAATTCTCATAATCTTTTTATGCTGCTGATGTTCACTTACAGGTTGTAAAAATGCTGCTCGTAGAATGTGGTATAATTCATGAGGAAAATTACACTTTGATTAATATAAAAATAAAATAAAACACAAATTACTCTATCATATAGGTTACATACTTAAATCTAAATCAAGAAGCGTGAAAAGATCACTGAATGATAATATTAAAAATAAAATGCAGACCTAAAATATATATTACTATAAAGATGTGGAAATAGATTTTACCAAATATCACTACTTCAAAAAACATTTGTCTTATGCAAAATAGCACTTGATTTCTTATAAAGAGCTTCTTCTTTTCATTATAGTCTTGCTTTTTATTTTAGACATGTGATTTAAGCCCACAAGCCTCATAAATATTTTGTTCCTGGTTGATATAATGCTGTTATTTTCCTCATCATTATCGATGATTGTTCATACATGTAGGGATTTAAAATGTTGATAATTGCCCGAGGTAAAAACCAGTGTGATGTGGATGAACTTGTCCTGTATTATCTGTCTTCCGAGAGTGCTCAGGTCTTCATCCTCAGTTTTTACAGTCCATAGTCATCACTTCTTAACAGTGAGAGAAAAGAAGTGCTTTTAAATTTTTAATATTTTAATGGATCAGAAAGGACCCAATTTTCCTTTGCACATTGACTAACCTATAGATGACCTCAGTGGGTTTTTTTTCCTATTTAATTTCTCCTCAGTTTTTAATATATTATTACAATTTCCAAGATTCTTCCTCGGTGGAGTTTTAAGATTCATCAAAAAAAAAAAAAAAAAATACAGGCCACACAGTTAAGTTTAAAGTTTGGGTTTTTAAAAAATTCTTTTTGGCATATTAATGGCAACTATCAGTTTTTTGGTTTTTGCAGTACAGATAAATTTCCAAAAGTTATAATACAATAATTATATTTTATCTGTCAACCTTAATCCATGGGAACCATAGTTGTTCCATGTCTAGCCTCAGAACCCACGTCCTGAAGAGCCTTACTGGATGAAGATACCATTTGAAGATCAAGTAGACCAACTCTTTTTCAGTATGTGATAGCCATTTAAAGAACAAGGGGCATGAATTAGTCGGGAGTGGATGGTTATCTCTTGGGATTAGAAATGAAAATTTTTAAACTTTATTATTTAATTATTTTAAATGATTTATTTTTATTTATTTATTTACTTATTTAAAGATGACCGGTAAGGTGATCTTAACCATTGGCTTGGTGTTGTCAGCACCACACTCAGCCACTGAGCGAACCAGCCATCCCTATATAGGATCCGAACGCATTGCCTTGGTGTTATCAGCACCGCACTCTCCTGAGTTAGCCACGGCCCGGCCCAAATTATTTTTTATTTTAATGTTTACATACAAAATTATTTTCTCAACATACAAACAAGAAACATCACAAATTGAATGTAAAGTCAATTGATAAGAAACAATTTTTTTTTTTTTTTTTTGTCTTTTGTCTTTTTTCCGTGTCCAGCAACGGATCGCAACCCTCAGCATTGCCCCCGTACCGGACCGGGGACCGGCAACGGGATTGCAACCCTCGGTGTTGCTCCCGCGCCTCGCTCAGCCAGTGAGCGGGAACCGGTCTGTATGTGGGATCCGAACCCTCGGGCGGGAGCGCCGCCGCGCTTCCCAAGCAGCGCACTATCCAGTGCGCCACCGGGCCGGCCCGATAAGAAACAAATTTAACAAAGATTAACTTCCTTAATGCATAAACAACTGTTAAAAATGAATTACAGATGGCTAATAAATACGTTCTAAGATGTTCACATAAATGGAAATTAAAACAGAAAAATGATATTTTCCATTTCTCAAACTGAATAAATGTGATACTGCATAATACTGGTGCTGTGAAAGAAACAATGTCAAAATCTCATATAAGTATAAATTGGTAAAACTTCTTTGAAGAACAGAGAACAGATTGGATTGATAAACAGAAGTTTATAAAATGTTCATATACTTTCAACCAGTTATCCTACTTCTTGAAACCATAAGCAAAAAGTCAAAGAATATATATATACATATATATGTGTGTGTATATATATGTGTGTAAATGTGGGAGTTATATAAAGGTAAAAAATTGGGAATAAACTGAATGTCCAACAATATGAGAATTGCTAAATAAATTACAGACCTCCATTAAATGTAACATTATGCAGTTATTAAAATCTAATTTTGAAGAGTATTTATGACAAATTTTCATGGTATAATATTAAGTGAAAAAGTAGGATAAAAAGCCACTAAAAATAACTAGGTATTTTTAACTCCAAATATAACTCTATATATGTATATATATATAATTAAAAGGGAAATCTATTTAATGTAAGTGCATACATTAATAAAAGAGAAAGATCTCAAATCAACAATCACCTTTGCGCCTTAGAACACTAGAAAATGAAGAGCAAACTAAGCCTAGACATAGCAGAGGAAGTAAGTAATAAAAATTAGAGCACAGATAAAAGAAATAGAAAACAGAAAAAAGAAAGAGAAAATCAGTAAAACCAAAAGTTGGAACTTTGATGAGATCCACAAAATTTACAACCTTTACCCAGACGGACTAAGAAAAGAAAGAGAAGACTCAAATAACTAAATCAGAAATGAAAGAGGGATCATTACAACCAAATCTACAGAAATCAAAATGGTTATAAAAGAATACTATGAATAATTGTTGGTCAACACGTTAAATCATGTAGATGAAATGAATAAATTCCTAGAAACAACACCTACCAAGACTGAATTATTTAAAAAAACCCAGAAAATGTGAATAGATCTATATAGTTGGTAAGATGAGTGATTATTGTTTTTGTTTTCCTGATGAAGTACTCTCCTGAAGATTCCTTGCAGTGCTGGTCATGTGTGGTGAATTCCTGAAATTTTTGTTTGTCTGGAAAATACACAATTTCTCCCTAATTTCTGAAGGATAGCCTTGCTGGCTATAGTGTTCTTGGCTCGGAGTTTTCTCTTTTAGTATTTTGAATATGTCACCCCATTTTTTTTCTGGCCCGTAGAATTTCTGTTGAGATGTATGCTGTTACCTGATAGGGGCTCCCTTATAGGTGTCTTGATGCTTTTCTCTTGCTTCTTTTAAGATTCTTTTTGTCTTTTCTCTTTAAACTTATTAATTTTTTTTTACATTCTAAGATGTTGTAGAGCAGTTGGGCAGGGAGAGGGAGAGGGGAAAGGCACGGAGATAAGGTAGGAGGAATAAGAAGGAGGTGAGACTTGGTTGAGGCCCATGGCACCGCCCTCATTCTGGCAGGGGAGCCCGGGGCACTTTCTGTCCTTCTAGGTTTTATAGGTTTTCTTCGGTGGTGTTCAACCTTTACTAGTTAATATCAGACTTTGTCTCTGACCTGTATTCCATTCTTCTTTCAGTTCTGTGTTGGATTATTCATTGTTCCCACCACTTAAACTCTGCACTAGAACTAATTTGTTGTCCATTGCTTACTTCTAAAAATGGGGGAACTTCCTGTGGGGACCAGCACTTGAGCTCCGTAATTGAGGTAAATTGCTGCTTTGCTGCTGATTCCCTGGGGAAGGCTTTATGTGCAGATCAGGTTTTAATTGTTGACCTTGTATGTACTTCTGGGTCATGTGAGGTCTGGTACACCTGCATTGTGCGGAATGGTCTGAGCCTGAGTTTTTTCAGCAAACTTCACCCCCCCAGTTCTATATTCCTGACCAGCCTCCAATGAGTGGTTCTGTGCTGATTCAGAGGCAGATCAGCTGACCATGCTGTGTCCGTGTTCCCCCTGGTGGGCCCATCTCCCCTACTGCCCATACTCCAAAGACTTCCCATAGAGTGGGATGTGTGCCAGTCTCTTGTGATGACTCACTGGCCTCTGAATGGCTTTCTTCAGTTGTCTGTGGCCCCTCACTCACAGGAACCGTTAGTGGTCTTGCTGGACTGTGGGCCATCAAGGTCCTCTTCTCCCCTGCAGCCTCAAGCAACCTCATCCAAAGGGCACAGCTGTGGCTTTTGCAAGCTCTTACTCCATGTGCTCACCAGGGCAAGTCTTGAAATATCTGGGGCTTGAAACATTCAGAGCAGTCCTTTCTCTCATCATGGCTTCTCCTGACTTCAGGAATTCCGTTAAGTGTCTCTTCTTCCCCTGAGTTCTAGTGACCCCAGCTTGGCTGTTGTTGCTTTTTAATAGTTATAAATTGGCTCATTTGTGGGAGAGAGTGATGTTGGGGACTGTCTATTCTGCCATCTTGATCCGAAGTCCTAAACCAACACATCTTAACATTCCAGATAATAAAATTAATTCCTAAAAACTATGTAAATAACTTGCTCTTAGTTTTAGTAGATAATTATTCCAACTCACTTTATGCTGATGTCACCATATAACTGCTCAAATATTTTGATAAAAGATAATTTGAATAAATCTTTTTTGCTCTAACACTTGATGGATAATGGATTAAAGTATAGTACAAAAATATTAAGTGTTTATCCAATCCATTAATGAATTGATATTTGCAAATAAGAATAGTTCTTATTAAATGTGTTCAAGTTTTTGAAAACGTTAAAATCTATTTTATTTGGAAAACTGGTGGTATAAACTGGAGGGAAAACATTCCTGCTGTGATATATACTTAGTCCCCTTCCTCCCACTGTCATGTGATTGAGGCTGGCATATGGACACTTTCAGTTTTTACATGCCTATGGGCACCTTACAGATCTCAGAGCAGTGACTTTTTCATTACCTCCTTTGAATGATAATGTTCTAAATCTGATGTTAGCATCAAATATCCCTGCCATACAATAATGATGATTAATGTTTCTTACAAAAGTCCAGTAAAAGCCCAGCAGGATTCTGAACAAACTGTGCTTTACTAAGCATGGAGAGTTGAATAAGACTGACATGAGTTATATTTATAATAAAATTACTAGCAAAGTAGTAATAATACATATTTCAGGGTATATATAAACTAATATTAATTTGAACTTTTAAAATCACAGTCATTAAGTCTTTTAATTAGCCAATGGTATTATAGCTGCCTTTTGGAACAAAGTTCCGAAAATCAGTCATACGTTTCAAACCCTATAAAATATTCATATGGGAAAATAGAAAACAGCTATTTTGGGTATGGTAGTGTTGTGAAACAATGAAAATCATAAAACATATACATGTCAGAATGTAAATACTAGTTAGATAACATTTTTCTTCTAATAACGTCAGGTAATAAATGTTTTCATAGTATCATACTTTTCTATCCTTTTAAAAAATGTTATTTATTAGAAGCATATTATTATTACAAATCATGATTTTTCTTTATGCCCTTTACCCAACATATCCCTCCCCAAGCCCCCACCCCCCACCTCACCCCCATTTCTAGTATTCTGAAAGTTCAAGGAATTGTTTAGGTCTTTTTTCTTTTTCTTAGCACACAGTTATAAGTGAAAACATGAGGTATTTCTCTTTCCTTGTCTGGCTTATTTCACTTAAGAGAATTCTCTCCAGATTCATCCATGTTTTGTTTTGTTTTGTTTTTCTTTTTGACCGGTAAGGGGATCGCAACCCTCAACTTGGTGTCATCCGTACCACGCTCAGCCAGTGAGCGCACCCGGCGATCCCTATACAGGATCCAAACCTGCGGCCTCGGCGCTACCAACACTGCACTCACTGGAGTGAGCCACGGGGCCGGATCATACAGTTAGCTTGTTCATCATTACAATATGTATATATATTCACATAAAAATTAAGCTATACTCTCAGCAGAGTTTCACACAAGGAAGTGCTGGTTAAAATAAAGAGTTTCTTAAATATAAAGTTATCTGTACCCAGTACAACATTAACACATAAAGATGAAATTAGAGTAGTATTCAAAGTTGTAAATGTTTTACTTAATTTTAATTTTTTAAAAAAATTTTGGTGTGGTAAAAAATATACGTGTAATAAGATTTTCCATTTTAACCATTTTCGAGCATACAATTCTGTGGAGTTAATCACATTGACAATGCTGGGTAACCACCACTTCTATCCATTTCCAAAACTTTTGTAATCCAAAACATAAACTCTGTTCCCAGTAAGTATTAACTTCCCATTATTTTTCCTCCAAGTTACTGGTAGCTTATACTTCTGTCTTTAACTGTTTTAAGTTTATTTTTTTGTAATTGGCTGAGACAATTATGTATATATGTGGAGTACAATGTGATATATGGGTACATTTGAACAGTGTGTAATGATCACATCTGGGCAATTAAGGTATCTATCACCTTAATCATATGTCATTTCTTTGTGTTGGGAACATTCAAAATCCTATTACGTAGTTGAAATTACACAATAAATTGTTAACTCTAGTGTCCCTACAGTACTATAGAATACTAAATATTACTCTTTCCTATCTAGCTATAATTTTGTATCCATTGACCATGCTGTCCTTATCCCCCATCCACCACATTTACCAGTCTCTATTAACCACTCTTCTACTCTCTACTTGTATAAGAGCAACACTTAGTTTACACATGAGTGAGAATATGAGCTATTTCTTTTTCTGTGCCTGGCTTATTTCACTTAACATAAGCTTCTCCAAGATCATCCATGTTGCTGCAAATGGTTGAATTTCATTCTGTTTTATGGCTGAGTAGTATTGCATTGTGGTATAAACTATACAATTTTCTTTATCCAATTATCTGTTGATGGACACTTACAAGTCGTTTCTGAATCTTGGCTATTGTGAATATGGCCACAATAAATGTGGGAGTACAGATATCTCTTCAACATGTTTATTTCCTTTCTTTTGGATATATATCAAGTAGTGGGATTGCTGGATTATGAGGTAGTTCTACTTACAGTTTTTTTTTTTGAGAAACCCCCATACTGTTTCCCATAATGACTGTACTAATTTACATTTCCTGCAACAATGTATGAGTCCCCCTTTCTCTGCATCCTCACAAGCATTTGTTTTTTTTCTGTCTTTTTTATAATAGCCATTCTAAGTGGGGTCAGATGATAGGTGATTGTGGTTTTGTTTGCATTTCTCTGATGATTACTTATATTTATTATTTTTAAATATATCTGCTGGCCATTTGTATTTCTTCTTTTGAGAAATGTATATAAAGCTCATTTGCCCATTTTTAAATTGAATTATTATTATTATTATTTTTTTACTATTGAGTTTTTTGTATATTCTGGGTATTTATCCCCTGTCAGATGACTAGTTTACAGATATTTTCTCCCTTTTTGCAGGTTGTCTCTTCATGCTGTTGATTGTTCCCTTTGCTGAGCAGAAGCTTTTTAGTTGGATATAATCCCATTTATTTTTACTTTTATTGTCTGTGCTTTTGAGATGTTATTCATAAAAATTTGCTCAGTCCTACATCCTGAACCATTTCCCCTGTGTTTTCCTCTAATAATCTTATAGTTTCCAGTGTTAAATTGAAGTCTTTAATCCATTTTCAGTTGTTTTTTGTATATGGCGAGAGATAGGATTCTAGATTTATTCTTTTGAGCATGACTCTCCAGTTTTCCAAGCACTTTTTCAAGACACTGTCTTTTCCCCAATACATGTTCTTGGTTCCTTTGTCCAAAAACAGTTGGTTTTAGGTACATGGATTTATTTCTGTATTCCATATTCTGTCCCATTGGTATGTGTGTCTGTTTTTGTGCAAGTACCATGCTGTTTTGATTACTATAGTTTTGTCCTATATTTTGAAGTCAAGGTGACTGATTCCTCCCACTGTATTATCTTTTCTCAGAATTGTTTTGGCTATTTGAGGTTTTTTGTGTTTCCAAATAAATTTTTGGATTGTTGTTTCTATTTCTCTGAAGTATTTCATTGGTTATTTGATGGGGAATGCATTGAATCTATTGGTCAATTTTGATAATACAGATTCTTCCATTCAATGTTCATAGGATGTCTTTCCATCTTTCTGGTCATCTTTAATTTCTTTAATCAGTGTTTTATACTTTTCACTGTAGAGATCTTTCACCTCTTTGGTTAAATTCATTCCTGAGCATTTTGTGTTTTTTGTAAATGGGGTTGCTTTCTTGATTTCTTTCTCTGCTAGTTTGCTATTGGTGTATAGAAATGCTACTAATTTTTGTATGTTGATTTTGTATTTTACAACTTTACTTAATTTGCTTAGGTCTAGGAGGTTTTTTTAAATGGACTTTTTAAAAAAGTTTCTCTCTATATAAAATTATGTCATCTGCAACCCAGGACAATTTGACTTCCTCCTTTCCAATTAAGATGACCTTCATTTCTTTCTCTTGCCTAAGTGCTCTGGCTAGAACTTCCACTACCGTGTTGAATAAAAGTACTGAGAGTGGCATCCTTGCCTTGTGCTAGATTTTTCCCATTCATTGTGATGTTAGCTGTCGGTATGTCATACACGACCTTTATAGTGTTGAGATAATTTCCTTCTATACCTAATCTGCTTTTTATCATGAGAGGATGTTGAATCCTACTTGAATGTGTTTTCTGCATCTATTGAGATGGTCATTTTTTCCCCATTTATTCTATTGATGTGGTATATCATTTTTATTGATTTGCATATGTTGAGCCATTCTTACATCTTTGGGATACATCCGCATGATTATGGTACATCTTTTTGATGCACTGTTGGATTTAGTTTGCTAGTATTTTATTAAGCATCTTTGCAGCTATGTTCATCAGGGATATTGGCCTGCAGTTTTCTTTTGTGTGTGTGTCATTGCCTGGCTTTTGTATGAGGGTAATTCTGGCCTCATAGTATGAGTTTGGAAAAATTCTGTCCATTTCAATTTTTTTTAAATAGTCTGAGAAACAGCAGTGCTAATTGTTCTTTAAAAGTTTGGCTGAGTTCAGCAGTAAAGCCATCTGGTCCTGAGCTTTTCTTTCTTGACAGACTTTTAGTTACTGATTCAACCTCATTACTTGTTAGTGGTCTGCTCATATTTTCTATTTCTTCTTGGTAGGTACTATGTGTCCAGGAATTTATCCATTTTCTCTAGGTTTTGGAATTTATTGGTATATAGTGGTTAACAACAGTCTACAATGATCCTTTGTATTTCTGCAGTATCAGTTTTAATGTCATCTTTTGTATCTATGATTTTATTTTGGGGGGTATTTTCTCCTTTTCTCCTGGTTAGTCTGGCCAATGGTTTGTTGATTTTGTTTTCTTTTCAAAAAAATCACCTTTTCATTTGATTGACCTTCTGTGTTGTATTTTTAGTCCCAATTTCATTTACTGCTGCTCTGATTTTTATTATTTCTTTTTTCTACTTGTTTGGGGTTGGTTGGTTCCTGCCTTTTCAGTTTCTTGCACTGAACCATCAGGTTGTCTTTTAAAATCTTTTTTTTTTGATATAGGTGTTTATTGCTATAAACTTTATTATTAACACTGCTTTTTCTGTATTCCATAGATTTTAGTATGCTGTGTTTTTGTCCTCATTTGTTTCAAGACATTCCTTAATTTTCTTTTTAATTTCTTATTGGTTGTTCAGGAGCATGTTGTTTAATTTCTATCAGAGTTTTGAAAGTTCCTCTTCTTACAATTTCTAGTTAAATTTCATTGTTGTCAGAAAAATACTTGCTATGATTTTGATTTTTTTGAACTTGTTGAGACTTGTTTTGTGGCCTAACATATGGTTAATTCTGGAGAATGTTTCTTGTGCTGATAAAAAAATGTGTATTCTGTACCTGTTGGAGGAAAATTCTATAATGTCTGTTAGACCCATCTGGTCTATGGTATCATTTAAACCTGATGTTTCTTTGTTGAGTTTCTGTCCAGATGATTTGTGCAGTGCTGAGAGTCATGTATTAAAGTCCCCATCTATTACTGTTTTGGTGTCCATCTCTCCCTTTAAATCTGATGATATTTTTTATACATCTGGTGCTCTGGTATTGTTGAATGCATATATATCTTTAACTGTTATATCCTCTTGTGTTTTTTTATCCCATTATTTTGGTATAATGCCCTACTTTTTCTCTTTGTACAGATTTTCATATAAAGTCTGCTTTATCTGATATAAGTATACCTGCTTACTGGTATCCCCAAGATCTTGCAGGCTCTGTTTATTCCATTCTGTTTATTTATTCATTTATTTAGGTCTTTCCAGGTTATTTTAATGAGCTGTCTTCAAGATCAGAAATTATTTTTTTCTTCTTGATCTAGTCCGTTGTTGAGATTCTCTGAT
The DNA here is from genome assembly GCF_000696425.1 of Galeopterus variegatus. Classification (NCBI taxonomy): domain Eukaryota; kingdom Metazoa; phylum Chordata; class Mammalia; order Dermoptera; family Cynocephalidae; genus Galeopterus; species Galeopterus variegatus. The sequence goes on along the minus strand of NW_007727952.1, from coordinate 73,245 downwards.
ATATTTATTTTATTCAGTGAATTCTGCAGTCCCAAGTTTTCTGTTTGATTTTTTAAAATGACATTTATCTCTTTGTTAAATTTATCATTCAGGTCATGGATTATTTTTCTGATTTTATTTGTCTGTACTCACTTGTATCTGAGTGAGTTTCATTAAAATCATTAATTTTTTTTTTTCCTGGCAAGTTGGCAATTACCTATTGACATGTCCTTTTGGATCAGTTACTGGGGCATTATTATGTTTCTTTGGTATATCATATTTCTTTTTTTTTTTTTTAATGTTTCTTGTTGCCCTGAATTGATATCTGTGCATCTGGTGGAACAGTCGTCTGAGTTTTGTAGAGTAGGTAGTTTGGGAAAAGACTTTCACTTTCAAATGTGGCTTATGGTTTTGACTGTGAAGGGTACATTGACTTTGTTCTGTGTGGATGCAGTAGTGTAAGCTCTTCAGCTTCTTTAACTGTAAGCCACATTAGGTATGCCTTCAAGATCCTCATTGCATTGGGATTGCACTGGAAATCACTGGGTTGTTTCTCAGGTTGAAGGTGTGTGCAAGCACCCTTCTGGTCAGTTGTCACAGGGTGGCTCACTGGGAATGGGGTTGTTAGACTGATTCTCAGTCTGGGGGTTTGCATGTGTGGTGTGTCAGGGGGTCTAGGACTGGTACACCAGGGACAGGGTCACTGTACTGCTTCTGTGACAAAGGGCGGACCTGGCATGGGCACTTCAACTGGGCTGTTTCTCATTCAGAAGCATGGGCATGCAATGGCTCAAAGACTCAGGGATGCGTATGCCATGGGCATGACAGCTGGGCTGTGTCTCTTGGCCAGGGCATGGACACACTTCGGCTCAGCTAGCTGGGTATTGTTACCCTGGAAGCCAGTTTGCAGAGCTTCTTCTCAGGGATGGGGGCAAGGTTGTGAGGTGGGCCTGATTCCACCCTCTCTGTCTTTTGTTTCAAAGATGTGTAGGTATGAGAAAACTCTATCCCTACTGAATTCAAAATGTGGCTTATGGTGTTGACTGTGAAGGGTACCTTGACTTTGTTCTGTGTGGATGCAGTAGTGTAAGCTGTTCAGCTTCTTTAACTGTAAGCCACATTAGGTATGCCTTCAAGATCCTCATTGCATTGGGATTGCACTGGGAATCACTGGGTTGTTTCTCAGGTTGAAGGTGTGTGCAAGCACCCTTCTGGTCAGTTGTCACAGGGTGGCTCACTGGGAATGGGGTTGTTAGACTGATTCTCAGTCTGGGGGTTAGCATGTGTGGTGTGTCAGGGGGTCTAGGACTGGTACACCAAGGACAGGGTCACTGTACTGCTTCTGTGACAAAGGGCGGACATGGCATGGGCACTTCAACTGGGCTGTTTCTCATTCAGAAGCATGGGCATGCAATGGCTCAAAGACTCAGGGATGGGTATGCCATGGGCATGACAGCTGGGCTGTGTCTCTTGGCCAGGGCATGGACACACTTTGGCTCAGCTAGCTGGGTATTGTTACCCTGGAAGCCAGTTTGCAGAGCTTCTTCTCAGGGATGGGGGCAATGTTGTGAGGTGGGCCTGATTCCACCCTCTCTGTCTTTTGTTTCAAAGATGTGTAGGTATGAGAAAACTCTATCCCTACTGAATTCAGAAAACGTTAACAGAAAATTTGTGAAGATTCAGTAACTGAGTCAAAATGTAATTATCACTTATTTTAAAAATATATGCTTTAATAGACAAATAAAGTTCAAAACTTTTGAAGAAGACATCAGTGAATTTAACTTTCAAAACTTTTTAGAAAATGTACATTATTTTTTCAAGTATTGCAAATTATTTTTAACTCACTGTTATAAAAATTTTACTCAACCTAATATTCTGATCAGTTATACATTTTAGTTTATTTAGAAAAGTTAAAATACTAAATCTGAATTCAAGAAAATATTTGAACTCATAATTATTTAGCTCGCATTCTTCTAAGCTGGTCATTAGCTTATGAATATTTACAGATAATTTTATGTTAAACAGAAAAAAATTACTTTATTAGCAATTACTATAATGGAATAAACAAAACCATCTTTATAGCCACCTGTTAAAAATTCATTACTGCATAATGTTAGGAATATCTCATGTTTTATGATGTCATAAGTTTAAGTGTTCCTAAAAGTTTTGAAATTTTTTCAAGTATTTTCAAACTGAAAAGAACAAAAACATAAGTAAAGTATACTGAATTTGTTCAGATTTGTGTCTTACTAGGTGAAATTTAATGTGAATGCACACAGCAAATTAAATTTTAAAAGGATTAAAATAAAAAAATACAACTCAAATTCAAATCCATCAGAAAATTATACATATCCTTTTATAAGCCTATCAAATTTATGGCCTTACACAATTCATGTTATATTTTTATGTCTGGAAACAATTACTCTAGTTATGGCACAGTAAATATTGAACAGAGAATTCTCCTAACATTTCACTGAAAAACATCCTACATTATCTCATCACCCACCTGCCTCTTGAGCTCTCAGTGTTAATGGAGCTGAGAAACAGACATTCACCCAGCTGGGTCTTTGATGTGAATCCATGTTTCTGAGATGAGACCCCAAGATGTGGCTGTAAGAAATGTCATCAACTAATCTCTCTCCAGGATCATAACTGTCATGTAAACTGTACAAGCAAAACAAGCACAAGAGCCTTGGCATTTGTTATAAACAGGAGCCACCAAAGGGAAAACAACTTACCTAATTCCTGGAAAACCAGAG
>NW_007727952.1:54314-69498 GCF_000696425.1 Galeopterus variegatus | reverse complement strand
TTGAGCATTTTTTCATGTGCCTCTTGGTCATTTGTATGTCTTCTTTTGAGAAATGTCTGCTCAGGTCCTTTGTCCATTTTTAAAATTAGATAATTATTATTATTATTTTGTTATTAAGTTGAATTTCCTACAAATTCTGGACATAAACCCTTTGTCAGATGTATAATTTAAAAATATTTTCTCCTGTGCTCTAAGTTGTCTCTTAAATTTGTCTGTTGTTTCCCTGGCTGCACAGAAACNGTCCAAGAAATGGAAAGCACCAAGAAATATTTAACTTGAATGCAGTCCAATTTATCAATCTCTTTTTTTACAGCTATTGCTTATGTGGTCTTCTTAAAATTCCTATCTCCACTCAGAGTGATGAAAATAATTTATCTTTTCAAAGTTTATTTTTCAACATTTATATTTAAAGCCACATTCTTTCTGCAACGGATTTTTGTGGGTAGTATAAAATATATTTTAACATTTTTTTACATGCATTTATCCAAATGATCTGGCACTATTAACGTTTAAATGTATTTCTATTAGTAATCTACAGTATTTCTTTGTAATAGGTTATGTATCCACGTGTATGGGTCTCTTAGGGGTTCTGCTCTTTTTCATGGGTCTATTTTTTATACTTGTTACAATATTACTGCCTTAATTCATGTAGCTTTATGTTGAGTTTTTGTATATAGAGAGCAGTTTCTCTTATTTAGTTCTTTAAAAATGTCTTGGCTTTTCTTGGCCTTTTGCATGTCATACAAATTTTACCATCAGGTTGTCAATTTTCATTTTTAAAACTGTGCTTGAATTTTAATTTACTTAGTGTTATCTTTGATTGGAATTCATTAATTTTAAAAACGATTCTTTTCTCTTCCTAATTTTGTTACTATAACTATTATGTTTTGTAGGCAGGACTGCTAACTATCAGACAGCAGGGGCATTATTTTATGTAATCTATTAAATGTTAAACATATTCCGAAAGAAAAAAACTTTTAATTAAAGTATATAACTGGTCATTACAACAAATTTGTTAGCATAACAAATGAAGATTGGTGGATTAATCACATTTTTAATGAAAATCTCCAAGTCCTTGGAAGGACAGACGGCACTCTTGTTTCTATAGAAACAAAGTCTAGCAGGGTTATCAACACTCTTAAGGGTTTATAAAAAATAGTCTCAATAAGCCCAGGTTTCCTAAAAATATTCTTAAATTATTTAGATTATTATCTAAAAAAATATAATATAAGCACATTATGGATCTTCTAGATGGCCTTTTATTTTTATAACTAAATTGTGTTATTTTTATGCCTAAAATAAGAAAAACCAGAGAGCAATACATAAATTTCTTGATGTTTCCATATCCAGTCACAGACTCACCAGAAACCTATGACACACTTCACCTGCTTGACATGAAATAACCACTTGATAAGGACTTTATATTGCCAATGGTTTCCTTACTTTTACTGACACAATAATAATAGATATTTATGAAGTATAATGTGATGTTTTGATACATGTATACTTTGTGTAATGACCAAATTTCGGTAGTTATTATATCCATCACCTTAAACATTTATCTTTTTGGAGAGAATAGCCAAATCCTCTTCTTGATACTTGAAATATGCAATGCTGCATTATTGTTAGCTATCAATACTATTCCTTCTGTATAACTGTAACATTGCACCTGCTGACCAAACTCTCCACATCCCTCCCCCTTTTCTTTATTCTCCCCAGATTCTGGTATCCACTATTCTACTCTCAACTTCTATAAAATATTTTTTCTTTTAGATTTCACATATAGGAGAGATTATGAAGTTTTTTTTTTTTCTTCTGTGTCTGGCTTATTTCACTTAACATAATGCACCCCAAGCTCATCTATGTTGTCACAACTAACAGGATTTTACTTTTCATGGCTAAAAATTATTTCGTTGTGTATATATACCACATTTTCTTTATCCATTTATCTGTTGATGTGTACTTAGGTTGATTCCATATTTTGGCTACTATGAATAGTGCTGCAGTCAACATGGGAGTACAGATATCTCTTCAAAACACTGATTTCATTTCCTTTGAATATACATCCAGTAGTGGGATTGTTGGATTTTATGGTAGATCTATATTTAATTTATTATATTTATAAAATGGCTGTACTAATTTACATTCCCACCAATGCACAGCATAACACTTCCCTTTATCCACATCCTCACCAGCATTTTTTGTTGTTGTTGTTGTTTTGATATTAGTCATTCTAACTGGGATGAGGTGATATCTCACTGTGGTTTTGATTTGAATTTTCCTGATTATTAGTGATGTTGAGCATTTTTTCATGTGCCTCTTGGTCATTTGTATGTCTTCTTTTGAGAAATGTCTGCTTGGGTCCTTTGTCCATTTTTAAAATTAGATAATTATTATTATTATTTTGTTATTAAGTTGAATTTCCTACAAATTCTGGATATAAACACTTTGTCAGTCAGATGTATAATTTAAAAATATTTTCTCCAGTTCTCTAAGTTGTCTCTTAAATTTGTTGTTTCCCTGGCTGCACAGAAACTTTTTAGTTTGATGTAATCACATTTGTTTATTTTTTCTTTTGTCACTGATGCTTTTAGGGTCTTGTCTAAAAAATTCTTCTGCAGACTGATTCAATATAGATTTTTCTCTATATTACATATGCCAAAACTGGAACAATACAGAGAACATTAGCATACACAAGATACATCTTTCTCCCAGAGAAGCTGCTCTGTTGCTCAGTATCACAGGGTGCGTATATTCGCTGTTTTTGATTACAATACTGTCTAGATTGGGAGCAGTTAGGGTATGAGTGGGAGGGCGCCTAAATGTTTAGGCACAGGTTAGGGTTTCAGTTTTGGACTCAGTATCCATTGGTTTGGGAATGATATAATGGTCCTCTTTTGGCCTTGATATCAGGTTGGATGTTTTAAATAACGGAGTCTTACCCCAGAAATCCAGGCCTCCCATAACATGGAAAACTGAAAGGGCATCTCACCATCCCAGGGGTCTGCCAAAGGAGATTTCTGGAAAGAAAGGGGAAAGTGCTGCCTGGCCTCATATGTCTGCCATCGAGAAAATGAGAGAGATGAGCTAAAGATGCTCAACTTTCAAACAGAACTTAAAGAAAACAGAAAGAAGCCAACTCTTGCTGGGTTTGAAATACAACTATTTTTCAACCCAACTTTTTCCCCACAAAATATATTCAAAGTAGGAAATGGCTTTGTGGCAACAATCGAATCAAGGTTTTTGTGAAATATATAAAAGATAAAAAACATTTTCAGCATTCCAAGGACCTTAGAGTGTGGCACACAAAAAGTGCCTGGTAAACAACAGGGAGTCTAAGGGCACAGCAGGCTTGAAAAGATGCGGAGGCCAGAGACACACGGCCTGCCTCAGAGTGTGTGGGGGTAGGTTTGGTTTAATGGATCTAACTATACAGGAAGCACACACTTTTTAAAGCAGTGATTACGCTGAACCATTTCTAGTATCAAAAGACCAGAGTTGGATGAAAATAAAAAAAGAGGCCACTGGATCCCCAACTTACTATAAGCAAGAAATAGACAAAAACGAGTTGGTCAACTGCAATCTCAGACATTTAAGGAAAAAGAATACTGACAGAGAATGGAGAGAGCACAGAGCGCAGAGTGAAGAGGCATGAGGCTGTCTCCCGGGTACCATGACTAGGCCCTAATCAAAGAACTGGAGCAGATGCCCAACACAAATAACTAACTGCTGAGACCAGTGCCTGCAGGTGCCTCCCCTTCCCACCAGCCCTGTCTGCAGGAAATTGCCATACCAGCATCCTCACTGTGTGCTGTTCATATGGGGAGGAGCAGATGATAGGCCACTGGAACTGATTTAATTCAACTTTTGGCCAGTTCCACGTTAGCAAAATACTTCTGTGGCTCTTGAAAGAGGCAAAGTATATTTTGCACATAGTCGAAAACTGAGGCAAACTGGTTTTGAATTTTAGGGCTTAATGTACATTTCTGACAGCTACAAATACGCATTCAACAGGGACTTCAACCCATGGTCAAAAGGCTAGAAAAAAGGTACAAACTAGAGAGAAATAGGAGTGCAGACTATGGAAGATCAAATCAGACAAGACGAATTGCAGAGTGAAAAGAATAGGGTCTAGGATGGAACGCTGGGATGAACTATGTTACAAAGAGAAAGCAGAAGAATTCAGAGGAAAAAAAGAAAGCATGATAGGAAGTAACACAGAAATTCCAGGAGAAGATCATGTACTGTGCTGCACACCTGCATGTATGAATCAACTGAGAGAAATGTATGAAGAGTTATTGAAGAGAGTCAACTCAAGCCTCCACATGGTCCAGATTTAATCCATGAATCAAGTAAGCCCTTCTAAAAGCTGTCTGGGACCAGACTATTTTACACTGTTTTATAAATTCCAGAAAAACCTTATTAACGGAGTTGTGCTTTAGCCCTAGGTAACTGCACTGCATATAACTAAGTGTTTGTTTACAAACTGGTGTTAAAAACAAACAAACAAAGAAAAGAAACCCTTTCTACTACATCATCTATGTGATCAATGAAGATGGTCAGTCAGACTTTGGTATCAGCAAGTCTTGATCTCCCATAAAAAATTTAGCATACTGTCCTCTCAGATTCCATTCCAATCACAAAACAAATCAAACTGCCATTTTGTCACAACATCAGAAAGACCAGAGACAAATTTGCATTCAACTTGGACAACTCAGTTCTTACCTGCTGAAGCTACATGCCCACTTTATCTTACGTACCTACATTTCCTTCAAAGTATAAGTTTTACTTATACTTTTCTATTTTAATTCATCGACCACATGAAGCTCATAAGATACAATATAAAACAGAACAAAGAATCAATAAACAACTCACCCAAGATTTATTCATATTTTGTTGCTGTTGAAATGCATATGAATCCATAGCAGCAGAACTGAAAGAGAAGGAAAATGGAGTGAATTAAGGAGAGAACTAGTGTGAGCTGATCCTAGATTCTCCTCTCCAAAACCCAATGCACATTAGTTGGAAAAGGGGGGACCCCCCCCCAAGGCTCTCTAAAGGAGAATAGTCCTTTATGCCTCAAAAAGAGGCAACAAACATCCCACTGAAGATGCATCTACAAATATATAAATTGGCAGAAATCAGACAATTTAATTTTGGATTAATGAATGATCACGGATCAGGACTGGCCCAGATGAGCTTTGGTTTATGTGGATGACATCTACCAATAAGTACTCCCCTCACAACAAAAACAGAGGCTTTGTAAAAAATATTTATTAACACATTTTGAAATATGAATAAACCCATTACTGTTGACATAAATAACATTTTTATTTAAAGTAACTGTTTTCTGAAAAACACAGCTCAGTGAGGACAGTGGCGCTGCCTCACACTCGTGTTGGTCTCTAGGCAGACTCTAGGGATGGCTGCTTCTCCTCCTGCTCTGGTGGGAGCTGCCACAGCACACTGTTCTGGGCATATGAAGAAATCCGGCCCACAGAGGCATGTAGTTGGCAGAAGGAAGACTTTGCGGACCCCTGAAAGGAACTCAGGGACCCCCAGGGGTCCTCAGATCACATTTTCCATGGGTCCCTCAGACCTCACATCCTGGGCACCTGCCCAAAGTCACCACTGAGCCTCCCTCCAGTTTCCTGATGCTTTGGGGGGTGGGAGGTTGGGGGGGAGGAAACTAGTTCTCAGTGGAAGAAAGAAGACCCAGGATTCTGCTGGTTTACAGGACAGTGGGCCCTGAAGGATGGGTGGTGCTCAGGGAGCCCAGTGGCCCCTAATGAGGGTCAGGGGACATATGAGAGGCAGGTCCAGGAGTGTTGGCTCACCATACATGCTAGAACCTCATCAGGGAAATCTGACAGGAAAGAAGGCCCAAGACACATGAGGAAAACACAACTGGAGGAAACAGAAACCAGAGAGGAAAACTTTAGAAAGTAACAGGATAAGACCTGACACTTCCATAACACTTAGTGATTAGAAAGTGTTTTTACTTATCAGTAAATAAACTCTAAGTTCTTCACTAATAAGCTCAGGGCTCATCCTCACAACTGCCCTGTAAGGTGGGGCCACTATCTTACCTTGCAGATGAGGAATCTGAGGCACAAAGAGGTGACATAACCTGCCCAAGATCACACAGCTGGTAACTGGTAAAGAAGGGTTTCTGACTCAGGCATACACACAGAAATTAGTAGCCTTCACATACACAAATAAACAGAATATATAATGGAAGAGAAAACACCATTTACAATAGCAACAAGGAAGACAGTACACCTAGGAATACATTTAACACAAAATGGGAAAATCTCTAAGTGGGAACTTTGAAACATTCCAGAAAGTGTTTTACAGTTAACAAAAGAAGAACTTTTCAAGTAGACATCCGCTGTTCTTGGATAGGACAACTCTATATTACAAAGATGTCAGTTCTCCCATCTCAATAAAATACCAACAAGTATTTTTATGGAGCTAGACAAGTTGATGGGGAAGTTCATATGGGAAAACGAACAGAAGAGTATACCTGGGAAAACACTCAACAAATAAACAAATAAAAAGCACTAATACTAGTGGGCTTTAAAAAATCCTGGAGAAGAAAGATTCCTGGGTGAATCTTGACATTATGTTAGTTAAAGAAGCCAGACTTGAAAGACCACACACAATGTATGTGATTCCACTGATATGAAATGTCCAGAATATACAAAACCACAGAAACAGAAGGACAGGTGGTGGCCAGGGAGTCGGGGGAGGGGAATAGGAAGTGACTGCTAATGCATATGGGGTTTCCTTTTAGGCTGATGAAAATGTTCTGGAATTTGCCAGTGGTGATGGATGTACAACTCTGAATAGACTGAAAACCACTGAATAGTATACTTCAAATAAGTGAACTTTAGGGTATGTGAATTATATCAAAACAGAGCTATTATGAAAAATGCTAGAAAGTCTCTATAAGATACTTTGATTGAAAACATAAATAACCCAATGGAATAAGGAAGAAAGCCTAAAAATAAACCCATGTACATGCAGAAATTTAGCTTATGATGAATGCAGCATTACAAATCAAAGAAGTACGTCTTACTAAACGGTGCTGGGACATCTGGTTAGCCATTTGGGGGAAAAAATGGTACATGCCCCACATAATAAAAGGAATATACTCCAAATGGATCATAGCTATTAATGTAAAAGATAAAATAATAAAGGTATGTGCAAAATAATTTTTTTAAAGTGAATTCCTTTTTAACCTGTGTGTAGGGAAAAGGATCATAGGTGGGGCTCAAAATCAAGATGCTATGAAAGACTGACACATGTGAAGACATTTAAAAAACAAACAAAAATTTGCATGACCAAAAACACCACAAGCAAAGTAAAAGGACAACTGATCAGCTGAGAGAAAATATTTGCAACATGTGTCACAGATAAAGGGCTAATAAGATCCCTGTATTAGTCCTTTTTCTGTTGCTTAAAACAGAGTACCTGAGACTGGGTAGTTTGTGAGGGAACAAAATTTATTTTTCACAGTTTTGGAGGCTAGGAGTCCATGGTCCAGGGGGCGTGTGTGGTGAGGGCCTTCTTCTGGGTGGGAAGTCTCTACAGGGTCCTGTGGCAAACGGTATCACACAGCAAGAAGGGCAAGAGCAAGAGCTGTCCTATGTGTTCCCCTTATAAAGCCACCAGTCCACACCAATGCTAACTCATTGCCATCAACCTGCCACACCACGAATGGGTTAATCCATTCCCAAGGGCCCCACAATTCAATCACTGGTCAAAGGCCTCACCTTTCAAATGCCATAATCAAATTTCCTACCTTCTTAGCACTGTCACAGCAGGGAACAAGTTTCCAATATGTGAAATTTGGGGAACACATTTGACTCATACCAATCCCTAATATACAGAGAGCTCAGTAAAACTGCAGGTAAATAGAAAAAAAAAACCCAGAAAATTTGCTCTCACACACAATATAAAACTGGTGCTTAAACATATGAAAAGATGTTCGAGCTCACTCATAATTACAGAAATGCAATTTAAAGTGACACTGAGAGAGTCCCCTTCTGCCTACAATGTGGGAAGGTGGAAAGAGTATGGCCCTAATATACCTATAAGAAAAAGCTACAAGTACTGGCCAGCCACCAAAAAATAGGAAAAAAAAAAAAAAAAAAAAAAAAAAAAAAAAAAAAAACACAAAAGAAAAAAGCTACAAACTATAAAATCATCATTTTCTTGGACTTATCAGAGCACTGAGGTCTCAGGGAAACTGAGTGGCCTGAAACCTAAAGACAGACCATCCAAGGAGACACAAGATGGAACACTGGCTGCAGGCAGCAGAGAAAGACACACAGGCAGAAAAGAAGAATTCGGCTCTGCCCGGGAGGACAGGGATGTGCACCCAGGGCCTGGCCTACTCTGGGGCCCATACAGCAGCTGAAAAGTGCTTGTGGAGCAGGGCAGGTGGCAGGTGAGGACCCCCACAGCACATGGTGGTCAGGGAGACCGCAGGCATGTACCTAAGTCTCTCCAGGGAAGAGGAAGCAGGGCTGGCAGAGGAGAGGGTGTGCCCTGGCAGGATGGGCCCTGGGGCTGGGAGCCAGCTTCCTTGAGACTCAGCAGGGATCCGCTGGGCAGGCCTGGCCCAAGTGCTCAGCCCACTAGGCAGCCTTTGGTGCAGCTTCTGGTGAAGTCCACAATCCAATTCATCACTGCACATGTGGCACCGTCTCTCACAGCTCTGACCCTTAAATGGAGGATGGGAGGAGAGCAGAAAGGAATGAACTGGGCCTGGAGAACACAAAACCAGGAGGGTGCAAGCAGGAGGAGGCCAGGCCTTCTGGCTCCAGGCTGCCCCACCAGGCCCATGAGTGCTACGGAGGCCCCTGGGCAGGAGGCTGCACGGGAGGCTGTTAGAAACATGTGGAGACACCATCCCAGAAGAGTCAGGGGAGACTGGGGACCACGGAGGAGATCCAGGTCTGAATCCCCACTCTGCTTTGATCAGTGTGTGACCTTGAGAAAGTCTCTCATCTCTCGTGTCCCCAAGTCTGTCCGTACACTCAAAAGTGGGGGAGCAATGTATGCCTGGAAGGTCTATTGGAGGAGTAGGTGGGAAGGACCAGGAGGTGCCTCACACAGTGGGCACAGCACGTCTTGTTTTCCTATTTCCTTCAGAGAACCCTGAGAACTGCAAGGGTGACACTGGCACCCAATGGGCTCTGCCATGCTCTGAATGTCTGCATTCCCCCAAAATTCACATGTTGAAAATCTAAGCCCCAAGGAGGGGGCGTTTGGGAGGTGACTGGATCATGAGGGCAGAGCCCTCACAGCGGGATTAGTGCCCTTGTGAATGAGGCCCCACAGAGGGCCCTCACCAGAACCGACCCTGCTGGTGCCCTGATCTTGGACTGCCAGCCTCTTGGATCTGGCCAAGCAGTGAGAGCCAAACTAGGACCAGAGCTCCAGGATGGAGAGAAGCAGACCTGAGATCACATGGGAAGCTGACAAGGCTGCCACCCAGACATGCCTGGCCCTGCTCTGTACCCTGTCCCTCTGCTATACAGGATGGAGTTTCCCCACACCCTTACTGCCCCTTGTCAACCACGGGAAGTGGCAGCATCCTCAGAGGTGCTGCTCCGAGAGCCCCTTCACTCATCTCCTCAGCACACGTCCATCATCCAATGTGCCCAGAAACCAATGAATGATTTAGAAAACAATGTAAGACAGTACCTCAGCTCACAGTTTACACCAAAATAGATTCCAGATGGATTAAAGAGTTAAGTAGTTTAAAAATAAATTCAAGGGCCGAGCCCGTGGCACACTCGGGAGAGTGCAGCGCTGGGAGCGCAGCATCGCTCCCACCGCGGGTTCAGATCCTATATAGGGATGACCAGTGCGCTCACAGCGCTCACTGGCTGAGCGTGGTGTGGCCGGTCTCAAAAAGGACAAACAAATAAACAAATAAATAAATAAATAATTCAAAATAAAACATCAAAACAACCCAAAAGAAAACATCTACCAAACACAAAAGCAATGTTAAACACACAGAAAAACAGATTTGGCAGCATAATTTTTAAAAGCTTCTGTAAATCAACATGCAACACAGGCAAAATGAAAAGGCCAAAGATAAAATGAAAATATATTTGGAACACATATGACAAAGGCTGCTATCCTTAGTATGTAAGGCACTCCTACAAGTTTATTTTTAAAAACATTCAAACATAATCTGAAGCAAAGTGTGGATGTGAGCAGGAAAGGCATGTGGCCCGTCAGCAAGTGAGAAACAAACAGGAGCAACCACAGGAGCAGTTAGGAGCACATGACGCCAGGACCTGCCCGTCAGATTAGTGGAGCTGGACAACTGAGGACACAGGGTGGGGGCGGTGCAGTGGGACCCCAGCCTCAGATGCTGCTTGTGGGGGCACAAAGCAACACAAGCCCCCCGCAAAATGATCGGGCAGAGAAACCCCCACCACTCCAAGAGTTCTGCTTCAATGAGTCCAAAGAGAAAGAAGCAGAAGCCAGAAGTGTAAAATAAAGAACAAATTACTAGAAATGGCCTAGTCAATAAAAAGAAAAAAATAAATCATGCTACATATCCATATAATATGTAGCAACTTTAAATAGTGTCTACAAGCACATATTTAGTTATGTGGTCAACTGCTCAGAAGAGAATGCGAAATGAAAACAAGGCTACCAGAAAGTGTGTCACACAGTCATCTCAAAAGAAACACCAGGAACTTTGTCCCCTGCCGGCGGAATGTACAAAGAAGCCACTACTCCAGAGAACTGCTGGGCAGTTTTTGATAAAGATGCACTGACCTTGACCCTGACCCAGCCATCCCACCCCTAGGCACTTACCAAGAGAGCTGGAAACACATGTCTCCAAGAGCCGTAAACCCCATGGTCAGAGCAGCCTTGCCGTGATCAGCCAACCTGAGACAGCACAGATGCACATCAACAGGAGAAAGGACAACTGTGGTCCAAATGTGGACAACCACATAGAGTGGCTGTGGCCAAGGTTAGTGGAAGTCTTTGCCCCTCCTTCACCCCAGGTAGGTGATGTGACCCAGAGTGCCTCACTCTTCTCTGCACAGTGGGCACAGTCACCCTTCCCCAGAGGGCCACTGCCAGTGAGGATGGAGCCTTGCACCTCAGAGCAAGTGTCACCATGGCAACTAAAGCCTCTCCTCCCAACCCGTTGGCCTAGCCCCCAGGCTCAAGTGCCTCCCAACCCCTCCTTCCCAGTCAAGCAGTGCATTACAGTGCATTACTGCAGTGCCACATGGCACACTCACTCCTGGAGCCACATGGCAGGGAGGCAAGCAGCTCCGGGATTAATTAGCTAGTGTTTGCACAGGGTTCAGAGAGGCATAAAGGAGCCTCTTGCAAGCTGGAACTGCCCCAGGAGCAGCAGAAGAAAGGACCCTGAGGCACATGTGAGCATGTCACAGTATACCTGTGACACACACAAGACTGGGGCCTCTACATGCTTCTGCCACAGCCAAACCCAGCTCACTCAGCCCAGGCTAACCCCAGGTCTCAAGGAGGCCCCTCCCTGGAGCTCTTCAACCAGATCATGTGCTCCTGGCTCAGACCAGTCCCGCAGCCTCCTGCCAGCAGGTAGCCCAGCCCCCTCAGGGGGAAACAGCAAATGTGTAAATGAGCTGCACAGAGAGGTTGCAGGGAGGACCGGAGGAGGCTACCAGGGGCACAGGACAGGCTGCAGGGATGAACGCACTGCCCCAGCTCCATCAGGTAGGAAGCTCCAGATCTTCAACAAGGGTCCCAAGACCATTCAATGGGGAAAAAATCACCTTTTCAACAAATGGTGCTAGAAAAACTGGACAGCCACATGCGAAAGAATGAAGTTGGACCCTTACCCTAAACCATATACAAATATGAACACAAAATTTTTCAAAGACTTAAATGTAAAACCTAAAATTATAAAACTCTTAAAAGAAAACATAGGAAAGCTTTGTGACAATGAATTTAGAAATAATTTCTTATCTATGACACCAAAAATACAGACAATGAGAGAAAAAATAGAAAATGGGGTTTTATCAAAATTAAAAACTTTTTTGCATCAAACCATATGTTCCAAGTTAACATGACTGACCCCATCTTTATCCCAGTTGTAAAAACAGCTAAATACATTCTACACTCTATAGTTCTGAGGTCACAAGCCTGTTCCCGTGTTAGCAAGAAAACCACAGACTGCCAGCTTTTTCCTATGTAGATGAAACAGAGTAGCTCTCTAAAACAGACCCCACCTCAAGTAACCACATTTCCTGCCCTTATACCCAGGCGTGATAGACCCATACCCAAGAAGCTTCTTTACCTAGGTTTAACTCACAACCACTGACCCACTTAAACTAAACATTTTTTTTTTGTGCAAAACTGTATGCTCTGCTATAATTTGCATATTTTGGCTTCTTTACACCAGCTTGCTTGCTCTTGCAGAACATCCTGTGTGCCCACAGGATGCAGTTTATGCGTATAAGTGTTGAAGCCATCAGATCCGGCTACTAGCTGACAGTTCAAAGCTTGAAATAGGTTACATCATTTTATGTAAAAAATCCATTTTGTTTTGTTTAAGAAAGTAAAGAGGGGGGAAGGGAAGGGTGGAGAGCCCCTGCTGATTGCTAACTGCAAAATTAGCTTATGTACTCGAGGCTTGCTTGCATTGGCTAAAAATACAATGGAAGATCCGCACCGAGGAGACCTTAAAAACTGAAAGTAAGTTAGGCTCAGAGCACAGTTCAGAAATTGGCTGCTGCTGTCCTGGCCAGAATAAACTCCCTTTGAATTCAATTTTCTGGGTGCGGTCTCTTTTTCAATCTACCCTCTGGCGGGTAGCTGGCTGGTGCTATAACACATACTATCAACAGAATGAAAATGCAACTCACAAAATGGGAGAAAACATATCAGTTAAGGGATTAATATCCAGAATATATACATATATACGTCTGTGTGTATAAACTCCTACAACTAAATGAACAAAAAAATCCTATTTAAAAAGTATTACAAATGATAGAGATAAGAAAAGTGAACAGAATGAGGTAAAAAGAGAGAAACTAAATCACTTATAAAGGGAAACCAGGTAGTCCTCAGATTTCTCCAAAGCAATATTCAAATCATTAGACAGTGAGTGACATCTACAAAATGGTCAGAGAATGACAGTCTCGACCAAGGATTCCATCAACATTCAAGCTGTCCTATAAGCCCCAAAGCCACAGTTTTGAACATCCAGCACTCAGGGCCACCATTCCCATCAGCCATTCTGAGAAAACATCCCCAAGACAAACCTCAGCTGATCAAGATTTGATGGAGGAAACACGATCAAAAGGGCTGTCAATGAGCATTGAATATATTTATCTGTGGATGTAAGACAGAAACCAATGTGGGCTCATGGTGACAGACAAGAAAGCAGATAATACAGTCCCCAACTACGGAGTAATGACTCAAATGACACAAACTGGGGGGGGGGAGAGACATGCGAAAAGATGAGAAATAATTAGCTCATCGCGCCGTCAGTAAGAAATGCAGCCAAAGGGTATCATTTAAAGCTGACATTTCAATAACAGAAATACAAGTAAATGTCAGAGTATAAAAGCAAACACTGAGAAAGGTATTATTGTTAGCTAAAACTGGGTGATGGGAGAAAGATAACAAAACACATTAATTTTATAATGACTCAAAAAGATGTCTTAGTCACCTATCACTGCCATAACAAATTACCACAAATTCAGCAGCTCAAAGCACACAAATTTGCTCTCCCACAGTTTCCTTAAGTCAGAAGTCCAGTTGGGCTGTGCTCCTTCCTGGAGATGCTGGAAAAACAACTTGGGTTGCAGGAAGAGTCCAGGTACTTGTGTCCTTGCTGCTTGTGGTGGGAGGTGGGGGTGCCTTTAGCTCCTACACCCCTCTGCTGCAGTCCTTGCACTGGGACTTCTCTGACATCCCTTCACCACACCTCTCTCACTTTTTGCTGGAGAAAGTTCTCTGCTTTTCAAGGCTCAGCTAAATACATTGAGCCCACCCAGGTAATCCAGGGTAGTCGTTCTACTTTAAGGTCCATAACCTCAATCACATCTGCAATGTCCCTTTCTGCCATGTACCATGACATGCTCATTGATGCCAGGGTACAGTGTGGTTAACTGGGGGAAAGGCAAGGATGGGGGGAAATGACATTCTGTCCATCACAGAAGATACTTAATAAATGATCCCCACAGACATACAGTGCTACAGACAGTATATGACATTATATGAGATGTTATTACAATATCTCATAGAGACAAAGGTATAGACTCTCCCAAATATCAAACTACAGAAACTAAAACAAAAGAAAACAGATCACAGAACAAAAGACTAAAAAAATACAAACACACACACGACAAAACTAAGATGAAATGTATGTGACCTATCAATAAATGTAAATTAGTTGAACTTACCTAGAGAAAGTGGGGGAAAAAGATTCTCAGACTGAATCACAAAGGAAAACCCACCTTTATGTGACATATAAGAAACACATTTAAAGTAGTCTAGAAGGGTTAAACATAAAGAATGGGCAAAGATGTGGTAAGCAATACAAACTCAGGAAAGCACAAGTCATCATCTTATGGTCACAAAAAGTAAAAATGAGGAAAAGGGTACTTTGATACTAATGGGTGCACTTCAGAAAAAAATATAATAATTACAAATAGCTATGCACCAGACAACATAGCTGCCAACATTCACTAGAGCCACAAGGGGAAATGGGCAGAAATGTACCAATGGTAGAGACTAATTCACTTCTCTTGGTCCACAACACAGCAAGAGAACAAAAACTAAGTAAAGGTTATACACGACCTAAATAAAACAAATAAGATGGTAAAATTCATTGTCATACACATCAAATCTCTTCCAACTTGAAATAGAAACTCAATCTTCTTTCTAAGCCCCAGTGGAACAGTGATGAAACCTGACTCCATGTTAGGGCCACAAGAAAACTTCCCGAAACCCAAAAGTTCAAAAGAGGAGTCAGTATTCTCTCATCAAAATGCAACTCAAACTACAGTAATAGTAAAACCAATAAATCAAAAGAACCTCTACTTGGAAATTTTAAAACTTTCTCCTAAAAACTCCTGAGCCAATAAGAAAATATATACCAAAACTGCAGAACTTTAGACAGCAATGATAAAGAAAATCTGTTCTA
>NW_007727952.1:52073-53767 GCF_000696425.1 Galeopterus variegatus | reverse complement strand
CTCATCAAAATGCAACTCAAACTACAATAATAGTAAAACCAATAAATCAAAAGAACCTCTACTTGGAAATTTTAAAACTTTCTCCTAAAAACTCCTGAGCCAAAAAGAAAATATATACCAAAACTGCAGAACTTTAGACAGCAATGATAAAGAAAATCTGTTCTATTGGAACTTAAGCATCACACCTTAAACATGAAGTACTTTTCTGAAAAGAATGTGAACAAGTGAATCAAGCATACACATCATTTCCAAAAACAGTGATAAGATAAACAGGAAAAATATAAGGAATTATTAACTGTTAGCAAAAAGCAATAAGTTAATAAGTAGAAAAACAGAACAATTAATTTAATAAAAATATCCAAAAGTTGAAACCTTGAAGAAAAACTAAAACAACAAAATGGAAACTATTAGCCACAGGCTGCTGAATGTGTGCACAGCCAGGCCAGAGGAGCAGAAGAGGGATAGAGGTGACCCAGCTAAAACTCGATCTCCTCCAGGAAGCCTTCTCAGATTTGCTAGTCTCCCGCAGCCATCTGCAATCACAACTGTGTTCCTCACCCTGTGCTGCCCTGTTGTCCACACATTTGCTACACCAAATTTCTACTCAGGACCTAGGATGACATATGAGGTTCAACCACACGAAAGTACCATTTCTACTAGCCAAAGAACTCCAGTTGTAACAGATTTCATCTGTATCTTTCAATCTAATACTGTGTCCAGACTGGGCATAGGGTAAGCAATAATCCCAATCTCTGCCTCAGAGACTACAAATAAAACGGAAAACCAGCCGATAAGTAGCAATGACAAAACATGAAGTGCTGGGAAGGAAAAGAGAAGGAAACTGAGACAGGAGATACTGGGAAAGAGTGGTCAGGAAGGTGAGCGAGTGACAGTGAACTCAGATCTGCGGGAGGATGGCCAGCTACCCCGAAGGCCAGGAAGGAAGGGCAGGCCAGCCTGCAGGGAAGGGAGGAAGAGGCGCCAGGTGTGGCTAGCATGGCGCCTGGCAGGAGGAGGGGGAGAAGCAGCAGGGGCCAGTCCCACCTTGTCCAGTACCCCAGATCACAGAACTGTCCGTGACGAGTACAAGTTTCCCTGTCTGCACCGTCCAATACAGCAGCCACCAGCCACTTGTGGCTACTGAGAGCTTGCGATGTGGCTACTGGGACTGAGGAAAGGAACACTTCATTTTAAAGTTGATTGCAATAGCCACACCTGGCTAGTGGTCACCATAGTGGACATCCCAGATAGAGCTTCCAGGACGGGGAGGAGTGAGACAAGAGCCTAGGAGGCCCCCGGAAGGTTTCTGCGGGCCGACGCAGAAGTGGAAGCCCCTGAGGGAGCTGTTCCCTGTCCCCATAGCCAGGAGGCTCCTTTTCACAACTTGGACAACTGGCAGGAGGGGAAACACCCAGAGTCAGAGTCCCCAGCTCCAGAGTGCAGGGGGCCCATCCACGACGCCACATTAGTGGGTGCTGCGGCGGCGCTTTCCTCCACGCGCGGAAACCGGGGCGCACAGGCCAGCGCCCCCTGGATTCGGGACCTGGACAGCGCTCCGGGGACCCCCTGTAGGGAAGAGGGGCGCAAGTGCCCAAGGGTCCGCCCGAAACGCCCCGTACTTGGGGGCTGTGGCTCCAGGCCCAAGGCGCACTCGGCCCGGCCCGCCCTGTCGCGCCCCCCCCCCCCCCCCCCCC